>NC_139397.1:96042096-96219596 GCF_054392235.1 Sus scrofa | reverse complement strand
TTTCTCACGTTCAACTCCGGCCGAGCGCTCGGCCCGGGGACCCTGCAGCCGGGAGATGTCCGCCAGGACATTCTCCGCTCCATTTCTCACACTGGGCAGGAGAGCAGGGCGAGAAGACCCCTAAGGGTGACCTGGCGTTTCTGCTAGGGCAGCCGGAATGGGGGGAGTAAAGCCAGGCGCTGAGGAGGACAGTTCCGCAGGGGCCGGGTCTCCAGAGCCGCCGCCTGGGAACGCCCGGCTGGATCGCGCTCCTCCCCGCCCTCCCTGAGTAGGCGACCGAGCCTCTGCAGGAGGAGCCAGCCACTAGAGGTTCGCCGCCGCCGCCGGCGCTAACCTGGGGATGTGAGTTCCCTGCAGTTTCCAAATGGGCTACTCGGAGGAACCAAGGCGGGCGATGCGAATGAGACAGGAATGAGGGGAAAGCCTAAAGGCTGAAGTCTCCGCAGCGACTGTTTGCACATGGCCTTTGCCTGCTTGACCGCCCCCCCCATTAATTCCGCCAAGTCTTGTGACACCCCCTGCTGACTGTCCGGGTCACCTGGGGACGGGGGGCTTGCGCCTTGTAAAAGCTGATCACCATCACTCAGATGCAAGGGGCCAGGAGTGGTGAGGGGCCCATAACTTCTGACAGTGCTCTGCTGGCCTAATTGCAGGAGGCTGGGGGCGGCGGGGTGTGGGGGGGTAGTGTAAAGTGACTAGTTCAAGAAAGTGCACAGCTGGCTCTCAGCCCCTATCATCTCCTCCCTGACCACCAGGCTGTCTAGAGTGAGGCCATGTGGAAGTTAGGACAAAGGGGTCATTCAGGAACACACCAAACAACTTCTCTGACCCCCCAATGCCTATTCAACCTGAGATCACGTCCTCAGCCACCTCACCTTTTTTGATTTCTTCCTCCTCCCTCTAAGAGACTCCTGTGTTCTCCCCTGTTGCACTTGGATGTCCGGGAGAGGATAAGTGCTGGGTTTTCAGTTGGGGTCTGCGCAGAAGCTCAGTAAATGCTTGTTGACTGAACAAATGAATAAATGATGGAGACTGAGAAGAAGCCAAAGGCTCCTGCGGTGTCCAGGGCTGCTAATGGGAGGGATGGAGGGGAGCGAGGAAAGCCCAGATCAGCAAACATCTGCCTTAACTGTCACCTTAATCTGAAGGCACCAGATGGAGGAGCTCCCTAGAGGCAGTAACTTACACTCAGAGTCCAGTTGGGTGTGATCCCCAACTGGGGTGCTGCGAGGGGGAGTTCTGAGGGACTGGGGATTGAGGGGCACTGGGTTTTCCCCTGGGCCCAGTTCTCCCAACAGCCATTATCCAGAGCCCTCAATTTGCCAAGAAACATCATCCTCTCCCCCAAATACAAAAGAAATGGCCCAGAGATTTCTCAGGTCTTAATGTTTGGGGGGGCGGTGAGAGAAAAATGAGGTGAGGGGGCAGAGGCCAGAGTTCTGAGAAATTTGACCAGATTTCCAAGCAGAGAAAAGAGCCCTAGACAAGTGGAGTTGAGAGACCTGGACCTGGAGAGGCCCCTAGAATGGTGACAGAATAGTGCCTTGACAGATTGATGATGGAGGCAGCTCAGAGATGGGGGCGCAGGGTGAATAGGACTCAGGAGCCATAAAGCCTGAGGTAGGTCCAGGCCTGAGAGATAAGGCTGGACAGAGCTTCGGTTTGAAGATATGTCTCTCAGGCAGTGGGCTCTAGGTCTTGTGGGGAGAGGTTCCTGTTGGGGGGGGGGAAGTGGAGGAGGAAAAGAAAAATACGGTTTGGGGGTGGACAGCCTCTCTGGGCCTTGTCACCTGCAAGCCTTTGGACCAAGCCTTTTTGCACTGTGGAGAAATCTTACAGACTCAGGTTCTAATTGGCCTGCTGCCCTGGCAAGTGTGCTCCTTCTTCTCCCACTGCTGACATGCCCCCAAAGTGAGAGACTGTAAAGCCTAGTAGTTTGAATCCCCCCTCTGTCACTCATTGGTGATGGATCATAGGCAAGTTACTGGTCCTTTTTGTGTCTCAATTTCCTCATCTATAGAATAGGAATAGTCCTACTGTAATAGATTGTAGAAAAGTTTGAGTTAATACATGTAAAGTTCACACTAGGTAAGGCCTGTCCTTACAGTAAGTTCTGCATGTTAGTCATTCCAGTTAATAGAAGCAGGGAGTCTGTGAATCCAGACTTGCTCCCTTTTTGGCTATTCTCACCCTCCCTTGCCCACAGCTCTTTGAGCTTCCAGGGCTGAGTCCAGTCTGCAAAATATTCTGCCCCAGAGCCTGGCTAGGTCCAGGCCTGAGGTCAAGGGAAGAGGATCACCAACTTCTGCCGGTGCCTGGATAAGGTCAGGCAACCAGTAGGATAGGGTGGGAGATGGTGGGTGCAGCCTGCACTGCTTCCAGAAAAGCAAAAAGACCTTATCATGAGCATAACTATGTCTGCTTTGGCACCATGCTAGGCATGAGGAAACCAAAGGGAAAATAAGAAGAAAAAAATGTCTTACTTCATTTACTCCTCACAAGGATCTTACGAGTTGCCCCGCCCCACATTGTGCTTGATTATTCCCATTTTATAGCTAAGAAAACAAGCTGAAAGTGGTTAAACAAGGTTACATAGCTAAAACATCCAGAGCCAAGATTAGAATCCAGATGAGATGAGTTTGTTCCTAAGCTGAGAAGTTCTGCCTCCCTTGCCCCACCCTTCTGCAGAGTCTCTGGAAGTTTTACCTATAGTGTGTTGGTAGGTGATGTGGAAGAACCAAAGGGTGAGGGAGACCATTGGAGCTTTGTAGGCTAATTCTGCTTCCCTTACCAACACTCTCTGCCTTCAACCTAAAATTAAAGCGGTGAGATGTTGGGCTCCTTCTTGATGGAGCTCAGGTTATTGATCTATTAACCTCTCTGCATCTCAGAGTTTTCTCAATTGTAAAATGGGTATAATAATAGAACTTGTTTCATTTGGATTGTTGGAAGGCTTGCTCCAGGAAATAAAGCATTCTAAAATTTGCTAGACATGAACGAGCCATTATAGTTATTTTCCTTCTCATCCCTGGCCCCAGCTGGCTAGAGAGGAGGCATGCTCAAGTGTATCTGAACTTTTGTCTGAATTTGCAGTTGCTTCTTTTGAAACATATGAGCAGGACTGGGGCTGCACCTCCGGTGGGCAGGACCTGGTGGGCTACATGGGGTTTTGGGCTGCTGGTACTGGCAATAATGGCTTGATGGGCAATCATTCTCCCATCAAGTGGAGGGACTGACGTTCCTAAAGCCCTGTGGTCCGAGGTGCGGGGGTGGGGGTGGGTAGGGGAAGGGGGGGGGTCGGGGCGGGATGGGCCCCCGCTGAGAATTGAGCTGTTCACCCAGCCCAGAACATCCTGGGAGACAGCAGAAACTGACCCTGATGGTCTACCCTAGGGGAGCCCAATGCGAGTAATCCAGGGGGAGCGGTGGGACATGGAGAGAGTTCCCCGTGAATTAGAGCTGCTGACCCAGGAGGCTGGAGCCGCTGGCCATGCCAGGCAAGTGCAGCTTAAGCTTCTGGAATTTTCTATTGAAACTTTACTTTCCCTGTATGGAAAAGGAACCTCCTTGGGATACTTTTGAGAATTTGCAATGGGACTTGCTTCTGGTTTCCTTTAACTAAGTCCTACCTGCAAGTGTCTTCTTAGTAGTTCGTTGGCTCTTATTATGAAGAGTGAACCCAGAGAACTCTGTGCATTGGAAACTTTCACACTTTGAAAGCTGAGAGGCGGCAGACCTCACTTAAGTGTTCCTGAGGTCACTTCCACCTCTTTGGTGGGTACCCACAGAACTTCTGACTTCTGCCCTCGGCTTGCTACGCAAACCTGAGCTTTTCCGGGCTCATAGGGTCCCATGCAGTTTCCGGGGGGGTGGGGTTGGGGAACAAAGACGGCTGGAGGGTGGGGAAAAGGTAGAGGCTTTAAAAGTGGCGAGGTGCCTGCCCAGTGTCCATTCTCCAACTGATGCGTGAGAGTCAGGACGCGGGAGCTGGGTCGCGATGCGAGGATCTCACCTCGCGTAGTCAGCCGTGAGGGCAGCGGCGGGGCCAGATGCCCGGCGCGCGCAGAGCGCTTCCTGCCTGGCTGTCTCTACTCTGCCCCCTCAGGCCGAGCTTGGCGCGCAGCAGCCTCGCAGGCCCAGGAGGGGAACAGACCGCGGGCCCGGCCCTGATGCTCCAGACTAGAGGGAGGTCCGCCGCCGGTGGTTTCTACCAGCTTCCAGGCTCGCAGCTCCGGCGAAAATCACCGAGGGCTTCCGGTCCCTCGCACGGTCGTTATGTATAAGTGGCTTTGTAGGGCCAGAGGATTTTTTTCTTTCTTGCCTTTTTTTTTTTTTTTTTTTTTTTTAAGAAAGGAAAGGAAAATAAACGTTGGTTTTGGACCAGAGATCACTCCAGGTCCCACGGCCATATTCGTTTCTGTCTCCCTTTACGGAAGGAACAGAAGCTACAGAAGGTCACAGACGCGTTCCTATCCTGTGGTAACTGGCGCAGGTCAAGATTGGGTCCGTAGTCGCGTACACGGAGGCAGCCCAGGCCTTGTTGGGAGCTGCCCGCGACCCACAGACGTTGGACCTGACCCTGGACTTGGAGCGTTTCGCAACAGAATCAGTAGCGCAGGGAGGGTCGGAGGAGCAGAGCATTGGCCACTCGCTCCAAGCGGGCATATGGCCCCGGCAGCCGCGCAGGCACCGCGGGAAAGGGGCGAGCGCCAGGGTCGTGCAGGCCCCGCAGGGAGCTGGGCGGGGAGCGCCCGCTACGTCTTCCCAGTGGTGGACGCGCCAGCCTCTGACCCTGCAGGCCTGGTATCCCGGAACAGGGACTGGCGGCTAGAAAACTTTCTTGGGGGGTGCCCCGAAATCCGGAAATGTCCTGGAAAGTGTCGACCCCTAGACATTACTCTAAGGGGAGAGGGACCTCAGGTTTTCAGAGAGCTGGGACACTGAAAGGGCTTTTCTACAACATGAACCGGTGTTTATGGGGGGCGCTTTCCAACGTGTGGACCTGAACTTCATACAGCCTCAAGGGCCTCTGTTATGGGCGGGCAGACGCCTGCACAAGCCCCTCCCACCGAAAGGCAAAGGGTCGGCAGAAGTTGGGACTCAGAGTAACGCCCAGGTTTTCGGTCTAGCTGCTTTTCTAAAGTTCATTAGTAAACGGAAACTTGGACTATTGACGCTCAAGTTCCTGCAAGAGCACAGGACCCTGGGGTTCTCTCCCCCACCCCCTTCATCTTCCTCCATCAGCCTTTTGCCCCACCTCTAATGGTGGGGCTAAGATCCTTGCACCAAGTGCAGGACAGCACTACAGAGAGCTCTAGTGAGACAGCGTGGGCTTGAGAGTGGCCCTGGGTGACCCCTTGACTCAGTCTGAAGCCCCTACCTCCACCTACATCATTTATTTGTTCTGAGACCTTGGGTAAGTTATTTGACCTTTCTTAATGTCCTTCTCTGTCTGATGCCGATAAATAATACTCCTACCTCAAAGGGGGGTCCTAAGGATTTCATGAGTTATTTCATGTCACACAGAAAGTATTATGTGGCTTGCTTTTAGAAGGCACTCCGTAAATGTCATTTCCCTTTGTGCACACATCAGGGCAAACCCAAGATCTTCTCTGTTCTACATTTAAAAACAGGCAGGCCGAGACCCAGTGGACTCAGGATCTGTGGAGATGAAATGCTGCAGAGGAGTGGGTGCGCAAAGGTAAGCCAGTGTGTTTAAAAACACCAGGCTGGCTTTTGTCGAACCGATTTGGGAAAAATTCCTTTCCACTTCCATACCTCAAGGCCTCAGGTTTGTGCATTTCAGCTCCTGTTTGTTGTGAAACACCTCCTTTCCACCCCTAACTTGTGCCTTTTTTAAAAGTTAGGGCAACCTTGGCCACAGTCACCTTCCAGAAGTCTGTTTCAAGTAGCAAAGAAAAGCAATGGATAAATTTCTCTTTTCAGATGGCCCAGTAAAAACAATGCAGGCTCAGAAGTAATCTGTCTTCTGGTCTTGGCCACTCTACGATGGCAAATCTACTACACTATTTTTTTTTCCTTTTTTGTTTTTTCTTAGGGCTGAATCCGTGGCACATGGAGGTTCCCAGGCTAGGGGTCAAATCAGAGCTGTAGCTGTTGGTCTATGCCACAGCCACAGCAATGAGAGATCCGAGCCGCGTCTGCAACACCGGATCCCTAACCCACTGAGCAAGGCCAGGGATTGAACCTGTGTCCTCATGGATACTAGTCAGATTCTTTTCCGCTGAGCCATAATGGGAACTCCTCTCCTACACTCTTTGATTCTTAATTTCCTCATCTATAAAATGGGGATGATGATAATAATGCTTCCTTAAAGGATATTTGTGAAAGTTAGAGGAAATAATCTAAGTGAAGCATTTTGTATTGGCAACCCAGGAGGATAGAGTCAACAATTCACTAAAATCAATAACAACAATAATCCCCCAACAAAACCTAAGCAAAGAGGAGAAACCCCCAAAGACATCTGTTTCCGGCACAAAATGATTAGGGCTTATTTTCATTCAGGTTGAGGGGTCGACAGAAGAAAAGGTTCAATTCAGTTTCAGGGAAGGTGTTCAGGACACTCAGATGAGAAGGCACAACTATGCCCAGTTTGTTATGTTACGATTCCGTCCCCATTATGCCTGAGGATATTTTTCTGTAAACACATCTTAGTTTCTCCAATGTCAATACAGGAAATTGTCATATATTAGAGGAGGGCTGCAGAGAAAACATAGTCAAACATGATATTACTACAGAGTTACTCCAAATATGCTGACGTGTACTTTTAAAACAGGCAGAAAACCCAGAACTATTTTTTTCTCATGCCATCAACTATAGCTTGATGAATATTTATGTAGCTTCTCATTTTAATGTCTTTGCCCTGCATAAATATATATCTATCTTGCCTGTATATATGTGCAAGTTTCCATTTTGTTTTCCATTTTGTGTTAGGGTTTTTTTAGGTTAAGCAAATCACTCACCTTTTTATTTCATGATTTCTATTCAAAATCAGAGATAACAAAGACTTTTTTCTCTGTTCTTCACATAAAAAAAAAATCCCAACCTATACAACAAAACGAAACTTATCACCTCTGGTTAATTTTATAAAATCTACTTAGTTATTCTTTGGGTTGTGCTTTCCATCCTCTTGAAAATATGAACCAATCAATTATATTAGCTATATGGCTTGATCATAACAGCTAATTTCCGTTTCATAATGTAATTGTTGTTTAAACACTGACAATTTATTAGTCAAGGTGTTTAAGAAACTTCTCTCTGGCTCTGTCTTTTAAAAATGATTGAGGTGTTCCCGTCGTGGCGCAGTGGTTAACGAATCCGACTAGGAACCATGAGGTTGCAGGTTCGATCCCTTGCTCAGTGGGTTAACGATCCGGTGTTGCCGTGAGCTGTGGTGTAGGTCGCAGATTCGGCTCGGATCCCGCGTTGCTGTGGCTCTGGCGTAGGCTGGCAGCTACAGCTCTGATAAGACCCCTAGCCTGGGAACCTCCATATGCCGCGGGAGCGGCCCAAGAAATGGCAAAAAGACAAAAACAAAAAACAAAATAAAAATGATTGAAATAACTACAAAAACTCAAAAGTCATTAGACCATTAGTTTTTATGGTTTTAGATTCTATGGCCCTTCAGCAAAAAAATCTCTCCAAGGATAATCTTCCACTTGCTCTGTGGTTCTGGAACTCACAACATGGACTATCTGGGGCAGCTTTGTTTTCTTTGCCAGACACAGGCTTTCAATAGGGAGAATTTGATGTAATGGGAGGGGCTGGCCAGGCTCCTCAGTTCTGCTGGAGGTGAGTGCTGCTTGGAAAGGCTGTGCTGTCACACATTACTACAAACAAAACATGTCATCCTTCAGTGATCTTAATGCTTTGTCCATTAAATGTACTCCCTCATGTAAATGGCAGTGTATTTAACTGGTAAACAGATGTTCCCCACTATCATCTCAGAATTAGAAAGCTGTGGTTTATGGTTCGCTTTAAGCTCTGGGTTTCTTATTTCCCTGAGTATTTTCCAGAGTCATTTCTGCTGTTTTCCTCCCACTCATCTGAGTTTTTGTTCTCTTGGGACCTTACTCTTGGTTTAGGGATTGAATGCTTCTGCCATTGTAGTATAAATCTTTTTGTTTTTGTTGTTGTCTTTTTGTCTTTTTAGGGCCGCACCCTGGGCACATGGAGGTTCCCAGGCCAGGGGTTGATTCGGAGCTACAGCTGCTGGCCTACACCACAGTCACAGAAGTGGGATCCAAGCCATGTCTGTGACATACACCACAGCTCACGGCAATGCCGGATCCTTAACCCACTGAGCAAAACCAGGGATCGAACCCTCGTCCTCATGGATACTATTCGGGTTCGTTAACCACTGATCTATGATGGGAACTCCTGGAGTAAAAATGTTATGGGCCCCTACAAATATTTACATATAATACATTATAAAAAAAGATGTAGAACATAACATAAAAACATGACTTATTTAAGGTGATTTGGCTTTAATATTGTCTGATTTTAATTGAGGGCATTTTTTTTTTTTTTTTGGTCTTTTTAGGGCTGCATCCATGGCATATGGAGGTTCCCAGGCTACGGCTTGAATCGGAGCTGTAGCCTCTTGCTATGCCACAGCCACAGCAATGCCGGATCTGAGCTGCGTCTTCAACCTATACCACAGCTCATGGCAATGCTGGACCCTTAACCCACTGAGCAAGGCCAGGGATCAAACCTACGTCCTCATGGATACTAATCAGATTTGTTTCCACTGAGTCACAATGGGAACTCCAAGGGTATGGTTTTAATGATTTGCTCTATATATCCCTTAGTTTGAAATATAAGAAACCCACCATGTGGTCCTGTCTCCTAGAAGAGGAGATTTAAATGCCAGATGAATAGCTGGTCAATAGGTCAATAGTCAAACATTTGACTTTAAGTCAGTTGAGGAAATGTGAAATCTCTTTGGAAGCTAGCCTACTGTCAATTAACTATAATTAAAAAAGAACTTATGTTAAGGTAATATATTTCCTTATGGTTATGTACCATCTAGTCTTGATTATATTTTCTGATAAACACATCCCATTCAGGTGTGCTTCATGGATAGTATTTGTTAAGAGCTTGAGCTGGTTTTGCAGATCTTAGTACTTAAGAAGGAGCATTCATTTTGAGGGTCTTCCATCATCATCATTTGATTATTGGACCACAGGTGTGTGGATGGGCTTAGCCTTCAGCCTCCGCTCCGAGAATGATGAACTTGCTACCACTTTATTAAGAGAACTAAAGCCTGGAGTTTCTGTTGTGGCCCAGTGGGTTAAGAATCCAACTGCAGTGGCTTGGGTCACTGTGGAGGTGTGGGTTTGATCCCCAGCCCAGCACAGTGGTTTAAAGGATCCGATGTTGCTGCAGCTGTGGCTCAGATTCAATCCCTGGTCCAGGAACTTCCATATGCTGTGGGTGTGGCCATAACAAAAGTTAATGGTCTTACAATTACTTACGAAGCCCTAAACAATTTGGCCCTGATAACACTCTCTTTCTTGCAGCCTCCACTGCAGCTATAGTGACCTCCATGCTGTTCCTAGAACATGCTAGACCTGCCTCCCAATTAGGGCCTTTGCCCTTGCTGCTACTCTTTGCCTGGTAGCTCCTCCTCCAAATATTTGCCTGGTAGCTCCTCCTTTACCTTTCTCACATGACTCAAATGTCACCTTTTCAGTAAGGATTTCCCTGACCAGTCAGTTAAAGCCTTACCCTCTCCCTATTACTCTCTTACACTCCCTAATACCCTTCTTTGCTTTCTATTTTTCTACAGCACTGACATGCTATATATTTTTATTTTCTTGTTTGTTTTTGGTTTTCTCCCACTAGAAAGTAAACTCTAAGAAGGCAGGAATTTTTGTGTGTGTGGTTTTTCCTCTCCACTACTGTCTCTGCTGCTATTTCAACAACATGCTAGTGCTAGGACAGTGGTTGATAAATAAATAGATGTTCAATAAATAGTTATTAAACTAATAAATCAATAGATAAGAAGAGGAGTCCATGATGGCCTCAAGCTGCTGTAAAAGTCAGAACACCTGACTGTTCCTGTTGTGCCTCTAATTGACACTGTGACCTTGAGCAAGTCTTGTTTGTCAAAAGGGGATAATAAACTCTGCCTCTATCTAGGACTATTGAGTGGATTAAGTGAGATAATGTGGGTAAAAGTGCTTTCTGAAGTTTAAAGTCTTTATCAAAGTAGATATTTGATTTGGCACATAAGAGGCCCCAGGAAAAATGAATTAAGATGATAAAACAAGGAATATCACTGAGAGCCACAGCTTTCTTTTCTCTCATGTATCTTATGAAGGTTAGCACATGTCATGGTTCAAGTGCCTCTTACTTAGCCCCTAATTGATGGGTTTTTCTTCTCAGTATAGACTGGAGTTTGAGGCATCCTGTGGGTGTCTGAGGCCTCAAACCTCCACTCATGGGTAGGACTGGGAGTATTAAAGAAAATCCAGTTTCAGCTTGAATGACAGAAGCAGTAATGTTTGTATCTTTATTAAGTACTCACCATATGCCAGGCAAATGGTGTTTTGCATCTATTAGCTCATTTATCATCATAAGATCCCTTGGAGGCACTGTTACTACGCTCTGTTTTACAGGTAGGGAAAATGGGACAGAAAGAGGTAAAGTAACTTTACCAAACTTTACAGGTAGGCTGAGATTTGAACCCAAGCAGTCAGGTTCAGGGCTTTAGTAAATACCACTCTGCTCTGCTGCCCAAGTTCAAGGAGCCTTCTTGGTGGCCCTGCTATATAATAGAACAGCCCAAACTGGAGTCCATGATAGGGGAACTCTCCTTCCTGACAAGCTTATGCAGGAGGCCAGGGCAGAGTGAGTATTCTCTGAAGCTGCTGGTGACAGTGATGCTGTTTTAAAGATCTTGTCCCTTCTCAGCACTGCTGTATACTGTGTAATTACTTGAATTAGGAAAAGCCACACATGAAATTGAAAATACAAACCATTTAGGAGTTTCCTTGTGGCACAGTGGGTTATGGATTTGGCATTGTCAGTGCAGTGGTCCAGGTTGCTTCTGTGACATAGGTTCAATCCTTGGCCAAGGAACTTCCACGTGCCATAGGTGCAGCCAAAAACCCCCCACAAAACCATCTGAGGCACAGCTATGCTTTTCAAAGCTATTTGTCAGTGGACTAAGTATTCTGATTGGCAGAGAAAAATGATCAAAAATGCTAATAAACTGCAATGGGTTGAAACACATCAAAGATATTTAAATATGTGAGTTTATCCTAATAGTACCAAAAAAGAGCCCCAAACTAACTGGTCATCATCGAAGAATGTTAGGGAATTCATTGCTTAAAAAGTTGGTAAGTAAAGGGAAATGAGAATTTACTCTGTCTTTTTTTATATGAATTGTACCATGGGATAACCAATAGTAGATGAAAAATTCTCTTCTTACAGAAGTATTTCAACACATAAATGAAGACAAAATAGAATTGGAATATTACCATTTTGCATCCCTAAATGAATGAATGATCTAGGCACTGAGCATCAACAGTGTTAACATAAAAAAGAGAGACAGCAGACATTATATACCTCCTGATGGAAGAATATAATTCAAATAGGAGGTAGTTTTGCTAAAAAATTTGAACTGAAATATAATTAAGCTCTTAGATCCAAAGAACAATTTATTGAAAATACAGGGGACAGAATATGTTAAATAATGCATCAGCACAATCCAACCTGTGGGAAACTTGAGAGGACAAGCGATCCCATTGGTTTAACAAACACACTACAGAGAATAAAAGGAAAGGAAGGGGAACCTTTGAATTAAAAGATACTCAATGCAACAGAACAAAGGGTGGGGGAAACAAATGTATACATGTAAGGATAACTTGATCCCCTTGCTGTACAGTGGGAAAAAAAAAATAAATTAATAAAAAAAACCCAAACAAACAAACCAAAAAACACAAACAAAAGAAAGAAAAAAAAATAGATACTCAAAAGACATATTAACTAATTGATGTATACTAATTCAGATCTGATTTGAGTAGATAAACTGCACAAAAATTTTTTGACATTGTTGAGACAATTAGAAATTTGCACATTGAATATTTAATGGTATTAATGTACTACTCCTTTTAAAATAAATGTAATGGCATTTTAGTTATGTTTAAAAAGAGTCCTAGGTATTCCCATTGTGGCTTAGTGGGTTAAGAACCCGACTAGTATCCATGAGGATGCGGGTTTGATCCCTGACCTTGCTCGGTGGGTTAAGGATCCAGTGTTGCCACAAGTTGTGGCATAGGTTGCAGATGTGGCTTGGATCCCATGTTACTGAGGCTGTGGTGTAGGCCAGCAGCTGTAGCTCCAATTTGACCCCAGCCTGGGAAGCTCTATATGCCACAGGTGTGGCTGTTAAGAGCAAAAAAATAAAAATTAAAAAAAAGTCCTTATGTTTTAGAGATATGTACTGAAATACTGATATGTGAAGTGATATGATGTATGGGATTTGCTTCAAAATAACATGGGAGGAGAGAGTAGATGTGTATGAAGATGAAACCAGATTGGCCATGAGTTGATAATTACTGAAGCTGAGTGATGAGTACAGTACATCTCATGCTTTAGTGAATGCATGAAATTCTCCATAAAAATAGATTGTTCCAAAGTGTTGGCAGAGACTGAAAAATGTCTTGTGTTTATTTGACTTTTCATGTGGCTAAAATGGAAAGGCTTGCCATTACCCATATTCGTGAAGATATGAAGCAATTGGAAATGAAATCTTATATGTTGCTGGTAGGAATACAAAATCATATAACCACTTTGGAAAATGGGCAGTTCTGCACAAAATTAAACTTATGTACCTATCCTATGATCTGGCCATTTTACTTCTAAATATTCACCCCAAAGAAATGAAAATATATGTCTATAAATAGATTTAAACAAAAATGTTTATAGCAGCTTTATTCACAATATCTAGGAATTAGAAATAACTCAAATATCCATTAATAGGAGAATGGATAAACAGATTGTGGTATATTCATACAATGGAATACTACTCAGCAATACATAGGAAAAGACTACTGGTAAAAGCAACAGTATGGCTGAACTTCACAGATATTATGCTAAAGGACATGTGTAAAAGGAGCCAGACACAGAAGAATCTATGGCACAATTTTTCTTTTTTGTGAAGTGCTTGTGCTGGTAAAACTAATCAGTGTTGACAGCAATCAGTACAGTGGTTGCCTCTGGAAGGGGGCTTTGACTGAGATGGGCAGGAGAGATCCGTATTGGTGGGGTGGTTACATGGGTATATGTTTTTGTCAAAACTCATCGACCTGTAGACCTAATATCTGTATATTTCACTGTGTGTAAATTACCCCTCCATTTATATTAAATAAAAAATGAGATCACCGAGTGGTTTAGGCAACCCAAGTCTTGCCTGGTGCGAGGCGTAGAAGGAAAGCCCTCTACTGTTCGAGCCCAGCTGCGAAGGCAGCTTCAGCCTGGTAAGATCCCAGGGGACAGGAGTTCTCCATGACTAGGTCTTTCTATCTTTGTTTCAGCTTAAAGTTTTCTTTCCTAAACGAATTGGTCAAGCAGGCCCTGAAGAAACAGTCATTTAAATTTAGTTAAGTTCTAGCTGATGGTCAAAGGCCATCAGCTTTGGCCTTTGACCACTTTGGTCAAAGTGATCTTTCTGAGCAGCAGAAATCAGGCAATGTTGAGGCGCAAATACTAAAGGCCCAGAGTTGGGAACAGGAGGCCTGGGCATTCAGTTCTACTGTGCAATGTGGGCAAGGCACTTGACTTTTCTGGACCTCAGTTTCTTTCTTCCCCCAATGAAGGAACTGTACAGAACTATCTCTGGGACATCTGTCAGTTCTAACATTCGAAGACTCTGAAGAGATTTATCTTTCTTACAGAGCCTTCCCTGGAGTAGTCCAGAAACCTCCAGACTGAACTCAACATCTCTTCCTCTAGATCGGTTCCTCTTCCTGCATTCTTTTTCTCAGTTTCTCAGAACCACCATGATGCATTCTGCAGATGCTTGGTGAGCACACGGTAGGTTCCATGACTGCTCCAGGTATTGGTGATACAGCAGTGAACAAAGGGACAAGTCCTCTGCCCTGAAGAACCTCACATGCACCCACATATTCATTGCAGCACTATTCACAATAGCCAAGACATGGAAACAACCCAAATGTCCATCGACAGACGATTGGATTAGGAAGATGTGGTGTATGTACACAATGAAATACTACTCAGCCGTAAAAAAAGAACAAAATAATGCCATTTGCAGCAACATGGATGGAACTAGAGACTCTCATTCTAAGTGAGGTAAGTCAGAAAGAGAAAGACAAATACCATATGATATCACTTATATCTGTAATCTAATATAGGGCACAAATGAACCTTTCCACAAAAAAGAAAATCACAGACTTGGAGAACAGACTTGTGGTTGCCAAGGGGAAGGGGGAGGGAGTGGGGTAGACTGGGAGCTTGGGGTTAATAGATGCAAACTATTGCCTTTGGAATGGATTAGCAATGAGATCCTGCTGTGTAGCCTTGGGAACTATGTCTAGTCACTTATGATGGAGCATGATAATGTGAGAAAATAGAATGTGTACATGTATGTGTGACTGGGTCACCATTACTGTACACTAGAAAAAAATTGTATTGGGGAAATAATTAAAAAATAAAATAAAATGAAAAAAAAAAAGAACCTCTTATAGTCTCCTGGGGGAAGGTAGATCATAACACAATTGTATAATACGTTTTAAGAGCTATAGAAGCTCCTGATGTGGTGCAATGGGGTCAGCGGCATCTTGGGAGTGCTGGGAGAAAGTTTCCATCCCTGGCCCAGCACAGGGGGTTAAGGATCTGGCGGTGCTGCAGCTGTGGCTTAGTTCGAGGCTGCAGCTTAATTTGTGGCTGTGGCTTGGATGCTTCATCTGCTGCCAGGCGGCCAGAAAAAAAAAAATCTGTGTAAGAGCTATAGAGAAAGATGCAGCAGGGAAGGAGAATGGGGAATATTGGTAGGATGATGTTGTAGCTTTAATAGGGCAGCCAAGAAAGACCTCACTAGGGAAGTGGCATTAGGTAGATACCTGGAAACTGTCCGTAATTCACTGTATTGGACATCCCCTCCCCACCCTCAACCATCTCATGAACCTTCTGATTTCACCATGTAATATTTCTCAACTTTTTTTCTTCCCTTAACTGCTAACACCTGGGTCAGGCCCTTACCATCTCCTCTCTGGATTACTATAACAGCTTCCCAACCACTCCCTGCCTCCTGTCTTTTATTTTCAAATCAGTTTTCTACAAAGCCATGCCAGAGTTACCTGAAAGGCATATCTTCCCATGTCATTCTCCGGCTTAAGACCCACCAATGGCTCCCTGCTGCCAACAAGGCAAAGTCCAGATGCCTTAATGAGGCATTTAAAGCTTTTGCGGTCTGTTCCCTATTATCTTCATCAGCCCCATCTCTCACCCATGTTGGCCTTGACATTGCTGTCCCAAAGGAGAACTTACTTCTCTTTGCAGAACACAGCACCACACAACACAACACCAGAACACTGATAACCTCCCTTTCCATGCCAGCGTAAGTCATACTTTTATTTTAAGATCCATTTTAGTAATCATTTACTCCAGATGGTTTCCAGATTCCACACCTTACCCCAGTATGACTAAGTGAACCTCCTTGATGGTCCCATGATGCCTTGAACACATCTTTTTAAAAATATCACTTTATTGGGTTGTGGGATAGAAATCCTGTGAAATTGGATTGTTATGATCATTATATAACTACAGATGTGATAAATTCATTTGAGTAATAAAAAAAGAAGTAAAAACAAAACAAAACAAACAAACAAAATATCAATTTATTTGCCACATTGTTCTAAAATGATCTGGAATGTCTCTGTTTCCCCCACTAGACTAAGAACTTCCTGAGTATAAGACCATGCCTTGTTCATTTTTGTAATTTTTGGCTGCAGCCAGTCAGTGACTTCATTTGTGTCCTGATCCTCCCATTTCCCTCACACCCCCACTGATCTCAGTAAGGGAAACATGATGATTTATAACTTGTGACTGAAAGACAGATGTGGGGAATGGTCCCGTTTCAAAGCTTATTTCAACCCAAGTTAATTATCAGACACTTTTAGATTCTTTGACTTGGGAGAGCAATTTCAGTTAGTCTAGTTCTGCTACCCACCAGACACTTCGAGGCCTTTGTTCAACATTTCTACAAGTTGTAGGGTTATGAAGTCCTTCAAGCAGGTCTAATGGTACTAGGAGTATGGGGAAACCTCAGTTCACTGGTTCAGTCTGTTGTGTGAGAAAGTAATAAAACAAGAGGCTATTTCTATTAGAACACACATATATTTACATACATATGTGCGCGTGCTCACACACACACACACACACACACACACACACAGTGTAAGTTTAAATCTGTAAATTGCTTAGGATGATGAACGGCAGGCTATTACCTAAAATGTTAAATGTAAGTTAGGGACTGAGATAGTACCCAGAGAGAAAATTATTTGTAATTTGAAGTTAAAACCATCTGTTAAAGCAAGAGGCTCAGAGTAAAAATCACATGAGTAGGCTGACTCTATAGGTGAATGGCAGGGGACAAGAAACGTACCCAGGCAAGGGACTGCCAGCTGGAACTGGTACTTTGGGCACCAATTTATCTACAACCAGAAGAGGGGACTGTAAGCTTCAAGTACCACTTTCACTTTGAGTTTTGTGAGATACACCGACTAACTGTCCCAGTTGAACTCAATGTGCTCAAGCTGTTTAAACTTGCATTTTATCTAAGTCTAGATCTTCTCTCTCCTTATCTTTTTTTCCCCCTTTCCCCTTCGCTGGTCTTGTAGGAAACAGAGATGTCTCTGTGAGTGAGAGAAATTGGAATTCTTTAAATTCTGTCTTTGCCTCTTGTTCTTAATCTCTAAGTTGTTTGGGGGTAAAAACTATTACAAAGGAAAACATTAAAGTGTTAAAAAGCAGAGAACTTACTTTGTCCAGAGGTCATTCAGTTCATCAAATAGCCTCTTTGGTAGCTATTCTCTTGGTTGAGTCAAAAATCTGTCTTTCTATGGCTTTGATTCATTGATCCCAGGTCTAACCCAGGACAACAAGGAAGAAAAGCAAACCATCTGCCAGGGAGTGGGGTCTCCCAGGACTCAGACTGAAGCAAGATGGCGGGCTCGCAGTCAGCAGTGTCAAGGGATGAAAAGAGGCATGCCTAGAAGCAGATTTAAAAATTTATTTATTTATTTATTTATTTATTTTGGTATATTTTGTCTTTTTAGGGCCATACCCGTGGCATATGGAGGTTCCCAGGCTAGGGGTCCAAGGAGAACCACAGCCCCTGGCCTATGCCAGAGCCACAGCAATTTGCAATCCGAGCTGCATCTGTGACCCACACCACAGTTCATGGCCACAGGGATCCTCAACTCACTGAGGGAGACCAGGGATGGAACCTGTCTTCCTGTGTATGCCAGTCGGGTTTACTAACTGCAGAGGCACGAGGGGAACTCCTAGAAGCAGATTTTAAAAACAGTTTCTCTTCAAATCATCTTCTTTCATTCCAGCTGATAATCATCTTGATTCACTATGGCATTGGCAGCAGTAAAATGGGCCATATCAAGCAGAACTGTCTTGAAACATTTATTTCCAGTTCAAAGTGGAGCCCCATATTTCATTTGTTGTAAACCTACATATTCTTCTCTTCCAGATAACTATAATTGCAAAGGAGAGCTTGCTTTGATGTCTGATGGCAGGACAATAGTATGTTGTCACCCTTCTGTGGACATTCCACATGAACACACAAAACCTGTCGCTTGGCCAGATTCTGCACATTATAATGAAGAGGCACATGTTCTAGTGCTGAAAACCGGATTAGAAGGGAAAGGTGAGCATTAAGAGCAAGGACCCATGATAGAACAACTTAGCAAAATGTTCTTTATCAAGGATCCATGATAGAACAACTTAGCAAAATGTTCTTTATCAAGGATCCATGATAGAACAACTTAGCAAAATGCACCTTCGGAATCCTTGTGACAGTATCATAGCCATGGTAGAAAACTGGATCCTCCAAAGGACATATGATACTGAGGTTTTCAGGAATCAAAGAGAAATGCTATCCTGCATCTCATTTACCATTTGAAAAAACACAATTGGTTATATTCACTAATGTTATATAGTAAAATAATTAAAAAGTCTTATATTAAACAAGCCAAACCAAAAACAAACCCAAATTATTTGTCACACTACAGTCCTTAAATATTTTGAGGTGGTTTGCTTGTGTGATCAGAAGTCACTGAATTCATGAATATCATTGCTTAGCACAGTGCTGGCTCATGGTAGTGCCTCAAAACTAGTAGCCATTATTATTATTTGTACTATCACGCTGCTTTGAGCCATTTCCTCCTTCAGAAGCCAAGCCCTGTTAGGAAAGTCATCTGCTGATGTGATAGAATTAACCAAGACAGAGCTGCCTATTTACTCATATCAATACTTTTATTGTAAGTGTTAGACACCAGGGTGCTGGACAACTGGAGATGGCCTTTCTCCACTCTCCACTGCTGTACTAAGTGCCAAATCAGCCTTGAAGACTTGGTTTAAGAAGACTTGGTTTAAGTTATTTTCTCTCTGAATCTTTCCCCTCCTCCAAGGAGAACTAACTGCTCCATTTCTTCTCTTGATTGAAGACTGAATATTGTCTGTATTTCTTTTTGATTTCCCCTCCTCTCCACCTCCTCCTCCCTGTCCCACTATCTAGAATGCTGAACTACTCTTGGTATATGTGTCATCAAGCAGAATGCCTGGAACATAGTTATGTGATAAATATTTATTAAAGAAGTAACATTTGGGGGTATCAGGTTGTATAATATTCATTCATTCATTCAGGCCATATTATTTTACTTAAGTACAAAGACTTTTCCAGTCATGTTACCTAGAGATCACCCACTGCTCTGTTTAGCCACCAGTCTCTTGTGTCTCTCTTCAGCAGCAATGAGGTGGATAACTTTTCCCTGGAGAAGAGAAATACATGTTTTGTTGCCTTTGCCAATAACAAAAATGTTGGAGAGCCAGGTGGCATCTTCAATGGCTGTTGCCACTGGCATCTTTCACATAAACCACATCAAAAGAACTAGCATTGTACCCCCTCCAGATGCCTCTTCAAGCAGATCTGAATCCTTAATCAGTCAAACCCTCTTACGGAAAGTAAGGTGTATGTGTTCTGGTTATCTACTTCTGTGGGACAGATTATCCTCAAACCTGGCAGCATAAAACAGCAACTATTTTATTATGTCCATGAGTTTGAGGAACAGGGCAGGGCTCAGCTGGGTAATTTCCAATGTTCCAGGTGACATTGCTTGAGGTCACTCATAGGTAATCAGCTTGGTGGTTAAGCTCTGGAGGAACAAAGCCAGACTCACTACCAGGTCTGGCTCCTGCAGGGATTCTTGGAAGGTCAGGATCAGCCAAGTCTGTCAACCAGAGCACCCACATCTGGCTCCTCCTATGAGGTTTCAAGGTGTTAGGGCTGGGATAGCCTCTCCCTTCTCTGTTTTCTTTTTAAATATATGTCATTTGCCAATTTTTCTTATATTTTTTTATTGTGATAAAGAATATATATAAAACATTGACCTTTTTAAGCATTTTAAAGTTTCAGTTCAGTGGCATTAAGTACATTCACTACATAGTACAATCAACTATTTCCAAAATTTTTTCATTGCCCCAAACAGAAACGCTGCACTCATTAAGCAGTAACTCTCCATTCCCCAATCCTCCTTCCCCTAGACCCTAGTAACCTCTAATCTACTTTGTGCCTCTATAAATTTTCCTGTTCTAGGTACATCATATAAGAGGAATCATACAATATCCATTCTTGCGCTTGGCTTTGTTCAGTTAGCATAACGTCTTCAAGGTTCATCCCTGTTGTAGCGTCATTTAGGAACCTCATTTCTTTTTATGGCTGAGTACTATTCCATTGTATACATATCATATTGATGAATGGATTTTGTATATCCATTCATCTGTTTGTGGAAACTTGGGTTGTTTCCACCTTTTGGCTGTTGTGAATAATGATGCTATAAACAGCATGAATGTTCAAATATTGTTCAAGTCCCTGCTTTCAATTCCTTTGAGTATATTCCTAGGAATGGAACTGCTGGATGATATGGTAATTCTATATTTAGCCATCAAATTGTTCTTCATAGCAGCTGCACCAATTTTATATAACTATAAGCAGTGCATGAGCATCCCAATTTTTATACATCTTCACCAATACATTTTATATTCTGTTTTTTTAAAATAATTATCCTAATGGTTGTGAAGTGATAAAATTTTGGTTTTGATAAGCATTTTCCTAATAACTAGTGAGGTTGGTCATCTTTTGATATGCTTATTGGCCACTTGTATATCTTCTTTGGAGAAATGTTTATTCAGATACTTTGCTCACTTAAAAATTGAGTTATTTTGTTGTTGTTTTTAAGTTGCGTTTCTGCTCATGGTGTGCAGAAAGAGGATTCCATGGTACAACTATTATGGAAACCAGTATGGAAGTTCCTCAGAAAACTGAACATAGTACTACCATATGATCCAGCAATCCTACTCCTGAGCATATATCTGGACAAAACTTTCCTTGAAAAAGATATGTGCACACTTATGTTCATTGCAGCACTATTCACAATAGCTAAGACATAGAAACAACCTAAATGTCCATCAACAGATAAATGGATTAAGAAGATGCTACATATACACAATGTGTTACTACTCAGCCATAAAAAGAACAAAATAATGCCATTTGCAGCAACATGGATGGAACTAGAAATTCTCATACTAAGTGAAGCAGAAAGAGAAAGACAAATACCATATGATATCACTTATATATAGAATGTAAAATATGGCACAAATGAACTTATCTACAGAATAGAAACAAACTTGTAGACATAGAGAGCAGACTTGTGGTTGCCAAGGGGGAGGGGAAGGGAGTGGGATGTACTGGGGGTTTGGGGTTAGTAAATGCAAACTATTGCATTTGGGATGTATAAGCAATGAGATCCTGTTGTATAGCACAGGGAACTATATCCTGTGGGACATGATGGAGGATAATGTGAAAAAAAGAATGTGTGTATATATATATATCTGGGTCACTTTGCTACAGAGCAGAAATTGACAGAACATTGTAAATCAACCATAATAAAAAATTAAAAAGAATACATTTTACACCACACACACACACACACACACACACACACACAAAGGGTATTCCAAGCAACCTTGGAAACTGCAAGGCTTCTTATGACTTACCTTCAGAAGTCCTAGAACCTCACTTCTGTTGTATTTTATAAGTCTTGCAGGCCATCAGGGCCAGCCCAGATTCTGGGGGAGGGGTAGCAATAAATTTGTGGCCATCTTTAATCTAACAGAGAACAATATTAAAATTAACTAGAAAGTTCAATTGTTTGAATAACAGTAGCATTAATAATGAATTCTGCTACAACTTGGGATTCATATGGCTTCTTTTCTCTTGAGGTCTTAGAGTGCTTTCACCTATAAAAGTCTTCATCATGGCATTTTTTACACATTTTAGGGATCTTTAATTATGCTATAGAATTGGGCAAAATTACTTGATTTTTAAAATCACTTAGCTGATTTGCTATATAATGATGGGATGAGGCAGGAGACCTGGGTTTCAGTTTTGGCTCTGTCATTAACTGGCTAGCTGGCCTCTGAGGATGGTGCGCTGGATGTCCTCTAACTTCTAGCTCAAACACAATATTGTTTTTAAGAAAGAAGATAAATTGATCAAGAATTAGGATGTAGAAAATATCTAAGTAGAGGGAGATTTGTTGTTTAGAAATATTCCATTTATTTATTCAATGGGACAGAAAAATAACTTCAGCTTAATGGCAATTATTATAATAAGATTAGAAATTGCCATCAGTAAAAACACATACACAGTTACAATGGGAGTTGAAGGAGGGCTGAAGAAATGTTTGGAGCCTTGAGGGAGAAGGGCAAGAAGATAAGTTAGCCAGGTGCACAAGGACAAGGACTATGTTTTTCTGGATCAAAGTCTTAGTCTAAGAGCAGTATATAGCAATAAGATCTGCAAACGATGTCTAAATCCTTAACATAATATATGCAGCAACAGGTAGTGGGGTGAGGAGAAAAGTCACCAAGCATTAATAGTGTGTTTCTTTTATATGCTAAACTCAGGGCCAGTTGTTTTATACTGAACTCACTTGATTTTCATGGGCAACCACAAGGTAAAGCATCACCTACTTCTATTTCTTGTTTTCATGTGAAGAAGCTGATGCTCGCAGCACTTTGCATATGTTCCTACAGCTAAAGACCTGGGAGACACCAAAGCTCATGTTTTTCCTACATCAAGCTGCCTGAAATAAGCCAAGATGCCATATTTATAGGAGAATATTGTTTGGGAAAAAATATGGATTAGTAGACACAGTCTTCTCAAACTTAGAACGTAATCACCGTCAGTTTTATAGGTCCTCTTTGAAAATGAAGAGAATATATCCTCTCAAGCTTGCTTTGGAAGATCACTCACTGGCTGTTTCTGATCCCTTGCAGAATTCTCCACTATTATCTGATTACTTCATGTAGAGAAAAAGGATCCTAATTAGAAGAGATGATTATAGTATTTTAAGTAGGTTAGTTCTTTAAAAAGTATGAGACTTGTGGGTGGATCTCAAGGACATTCATTCTGAGTCTAGAGTGGTTAAGTTTCCAGTTCTTCCTCTAGTCAGAGAGGACCCCTACTTTGTATCACTGCAGGAGCTCAGGCCCATAAGTTTTCGTAGCTCTCCCCCAGGGCAAGGGGCTTTTGTTTCTACCCTTTCCCCAGAAGCCATGGATCTTTGCCTGCATGGGAAGCTTTGCTTTTCTTCTCCTGCCCATGAGCTGCTCAAAGCTTTTGCCTCTTATGAGTGAAGATTGTGGGGAAGTGGGCTGGGTTTCAGACCTCTCCCACAGTGGGAGATGATCATTAACTGCAATACCTGAGCCTCCAAAGGAGACAGTCTGCTACTTCCTGCTCTTCGTTATGATGACCAATCTTTCCTGTGATGGCCTAGTAGATAAGAGTTTGGAATAAGTGCAACATTCCTTGTAGAAGTCTGGTGTTCCCATTTAATTCTAAACTGACACACTAGCCCACATTTGGCCTTTAAGAATTTGTTTAAAATGTTTAGCTATTTTCTTTTAACCTACCTGATGGTGGCCATTCCTTCCTTCCATGCTGTGTCAAAGGTAAAATTTTATACAGTTCCTTTTTTCCTTTGTCATTCTTTGGAATTTAGTTGCCTTGTGTACTCAGGTCTCTAATGGATTCAAAAAATTATGATTTTGTAGACTATCTGAGCTTTTTCTTGTTTTTAGGATAGAAGTGATGTTCTCTTGAAGCTTTCTAGATCCTAAGCAGAAGAGGAACCTTTAAATGAAATTTAAAAAATCCTTTATATTATGGAAATTTTCAAACAAAGAGTAAGTACTCACCACCCAGGTGTATTGTATAGTATCAAGATACTTCAGTTTATATAACCATTTCCACACTGATGGTGAGCTAAGTCATTTCTAACTAGTCAGTATTGCATCACACTTTTTTGTACATTTTTCTTTGTGTTCTAGTTTTTTGTTTGGGATGGATTTTTGAAAGTAGAGTCCATGGGTCAAAGGTTATGGATATTTTACATTTTGATAGATAACATCAAATTATCATTCAAAAAAATCTGTACTGATTAAATTCCTACCAAACATTGTATAAGTGGCATCAAAAATTCCAACCTAATTTAAAAATCTGAAGCTACTTACTCTAAAGAAAATGATCAAGCAATTAGGTTTCCAGTTGATCTATTGAAAGACATTCTCACCGTAAAAGCCTACTTGCCATTTCAAAAGAGCCTTTCATAGAAGGAAGTAAACATGGGAATTTATTCTTTTAGTCCAGTATTTACAGCTGAAGCTATTTGCTATTTAAACGCAATTCACCAAAATTTAGCGCTTACCCACATGAACAACACTTCTGGTTTCTATTAGCTCCCTATCCTTGTATATCAGTGACTTTAGTAATGGAGCTGATGATTTATGTCTTCAGTAAAGAATGTGCTTAACACTTGGCATTAAAGGAAAACTGGCTAAATGACATTCTATAGCTTCCAGTTTAAAAAGGGAGAGAAAAACATCAGACAAAAGAGATTTGCTTCAATTCTCATACTTCTAATTATTTTAACTTCTAGCATCCCATATGTAAGGTTTTTTATATTCAATAAATATTTAAATTTAGTTCCTACAATATGCATGTACAGTCTGCTATGCTATGTACTGAGAGGATTAAAAATTAGCTATGGTTCTTCTTTCTAAGAATTTGTATACATATATACATGTAAATTTACAGGAATCTATCCTATTTACTCATCCACCTATTCATCCACTATTCATTCAATAAACATGGTGTCTATAGTGTCTGTTCAGTTGTAATAATGCAGTGGGAACTCAAAGTTGAATAAAAGGTGGTCCCTATCCTTAGGGAAGGACAAACTAGTGAGAGAAATAGACATGCTCTTGTCTTACGAGGGGATTAGAGACGGCTTTCCAAGAGAAGTGGAATTATAGATGTTTGAAGAGTATGTAGGTCTGGTTTGAAAGTGTGTGGATGGCATAAGAGGAAGTTCAGTTCAGGCTGAGGAAATATGATATATGTTGGGCAAAGGCATGCAGGTGCAGAAGTGTACTGGAGAACAGGTTGGAAGAGGAGGTTGGTGGTATAGCAGATGCCAAATTGAAATTGGAAAAGAGTTGGCTATGATCAGTTAGGAGAAAGAGTATTATTGTGGTAGCAATGGTTGGAGAAGAACTTGTGGAGAAAGAGGAAGTACTTCCTAGGCATTACTCCACTAGATTGCCTTAGCCAACTCATATTCTTCCTTTAGTTCTCATGTTAAATGTCAGGTTTGCAGAGAGGCTTTCTCTGATCTCCCAAATTAAATTAGAATCTTTCTGTTCTAGTTCATGGTACCCTATGATTTTCCCTCATAAAATTTATTATCTTTAAATAATACACATATTTGTGAATATTTGTTAAAAGTCCAGTTCCTCCACTAGACTCTAAGCTATATGAGAGCAGGAACCATGAATTTTTCTTAGCATAGGTCCCTAGCTGGCATATAATAGGCACTCTATAAAAATGTGTGAATTGAATGAATGGATTCATCTCAACTCCTATTCGATAAAAAGAAATCTTACTTTGATCAAGTTAAAAATTGCTATTGTACCAGGGAGGGGGAACATAAAAATGAATATTAAGCTCAGAGCTATGTTACAATGTGACCCAAAACTGATAGGTACCATGTACAACAGATAAGACACTCCAGGAATTACATGGTTTAAAAGACTCACGTTATTGTAAATGACACTGTCAAATGCCAGTTTTGCGTAAAAAGTCTTGTCATTTGTAATAATATTCATTCCTACTTTCTTTTATAATCAAGGTTATATCTCACAGTAGAGCAAATTTTAAATGCACTTACACAGACCAGAACTATCTTGCTTTCCTTATAATAAATTATCTGCATCAGAAATGCACAATCATGGAACTGGGGCTATAAAGAGGTTTTTATATGGGCTAAAGAAATGGTTATAAGCCAGTAGACTGCTGTCATTCAAAATATTGACTGCTATATGTTTCAAAATTTATTTACATATTAATTTTGGAGCAGTTTTCAATTAGAGGGATTTAGGAAAAATCAGTTTCAACACTTTATTCATGTCATGAAATGTAGGTGTACTCTATCAAACCTCAGCGTATTTGGAAAATCTACCTATAGAGTATTATTTAAATTTTGTCAAATTATTTGGACAGCCTTAATGCACTTACTTTCTCTGCTTTCAGTGGGAAGTCTCATTGTTTTTGTCCTGAATAAACACTCAACTGTTTTAGTGATCACACTAACTAGTAACTGATTTTATCACTTTTTAACATAAACACATTTTTGTGTTGTTATGCAGAAACAACAAAGTATCGTATATTTAGATTTCTATTAGAATAGGTGAGGAGTTCTCGCTGTGGTACAGTGGGTTAAAGACCGGGAGCAGCTGCAGCTGTAATGCAGGTCACAACAGTGGCTTAGATTTGATCCCTGGCCTGAGAACTTCCATATACCATGGGTGTGGCCATTAAAAAGAAAAAAAGAATATGTGAAGAAATTTAATTTGATTTCGTTATAGTCTTTTTTTTTTTTGTCTTTTTAGGGCCCTACCCATGACATATGGAAGTTCCCAGGCTAGGGGTCAAATTGGAGCTGTAGACGCTGGCCTACACCACAGCCACAGCAATACCAGATCCTCTGCGATCTACACCGCAGCTTGTGGTAACGTGGGATCCTTAACCCACCGAGCAAGGCCGGGTGTGGAACCCACGTCCTTATGAATACTAGTCAGGTTCATTACTGCTGAACCACAGTGGGAACTCCCTCATTATAGTCTTTTATCCAGTCTTAAGTTATTCTGTGTTTAAAGCGCCTGAAAATTTCAATTCAGTAGTAGTAATTTGGAAATTAAAGGTTTAAGTAGTATTTGTTCCAGAGGGAATCTAAAATCAGAATTTGGGGAGTTCCTATTGTGGCTCAGTGGGTTAAGGACCTGTGATTGTCTCTGAGAGGATGCGAGTTCAATCCTTGGCCTCCTTCAGTGGGTTAAGGATCTGGTGTTGCTGCAAGATTCAGTGAAGTCTGGCAGCTGCGGCTCCAAATTGACCCCTAGCCTGGGAACTTCCATGTGCTGCAGGTGTGGCCATAAAATAAACAAACAAATTAATTAAATTAAATCAAATCAGCATTTGGTAGGGCGATGTGGGCTGATCTATTTAGTATAATTTCACTTGTTAGGCAATCTCTGGGAGTAAGCACAAGCACCATTTGAGAAAATGAATCGTCATTTCAAATCATCCCCTTCTTTCTGTTACACATTGTTTGTCCTTACTGATTATTGATTACTTCTTATATATGGTATTGATTAAAATTTGTAAGAATCTCATTATGTAAATAAAGGCAATATGTACAACTAAGAAACTAAAAATCCAATTCCTTTACTTGACAAGGAGACATTTTTTATTTTTTTTTGTCTTTTTACCTTTTCTTGGGCCGCTCCCCAGGCATATGGAGGTTCCCAGGCTAGGGGTCTAATCGGAGCTGTAGCCACCGGCCTAAGCCAGAGCCACAGCAACGCAGGATCCGAGCCACGTCTGTGACTGACACCACAGCTCACGGCAACGCCGGATCGTTAACCCACTGAGCAAGGGCAGGGACCCAACCCGCAACCTCATGGTTCCTAGTCGGATTCGTTAACCACTGCGCCACGATGGGAACTCCAAGGAGACATTTTTTAGACCTTGCAAAGACACAGGTGAGATGGATTTTTGTGTGGCTTAAGGACCTTTGGCATTTTCTTTTCTGGATCACATTTGCATCTCAGTCTTATTTTGTTCTGCTCATGAAAACATTTTAGTTATGTTTGAAACCATTACACCCTTCACAAAACTGAAACAGGAAATTGGCTTTTCTTTGAAAGATTTCATCTTTTGAACAGCTCCTGGCCATTTCCCAAATCTAAGTTGGGTTTTTAATATCCCATTAAGAAAACCACCTCACCCTGGTGAGATGAAAATAGACAGTAATATGTCTATGTTCCAGTCCTGTTTCAATAGGAACTTGGAATGACTGCCCAAGAGTTCCGTGTCTCAGTTTCTCCATCCATAAAATGCTTTGTAGTAGGTGCTAAGTGTTTGTTGAATGAATGAAATAATAATAACCAATACTTACTGAATGCTCACCATAGGATAAATACTTACATGCATTATCATATTGAAGCCCTATGAAGTAGATGCTATTTTTTTTTTTTTTTTGGTTGTTGTTGTTGTCTTTTTAGGGCCACACCTGTGGCATATGGAAGTTTCCAGGCGAGGGGTCAAATTGGAGCTGTAAGCTGCCAGCCTGCACCACAGCCACAGCAATGCCAGATCCAAGCCATGTCTGTGACCTACGCCACAGCTCACGGCAACGCTGGACCCTTAACCCACTGAGTGGGGCCAGGGATCGAACCTGTGTCCTCATGGATACTGTTCATTTTTGTTACCGCTGAGCCACAATGTGAACTCCAGATGCTGTTATTAACTCTATTTCATAGAGGGAAAAGTTGAGCTTAATTGACCTGTCCAAAGTCATTTGGCTAGCCATGTGTGAAATAAATTTGAATCCAGGCCATCTAAACCTAGCGCTTGTATTCTTAAACATGCTACATCTGAGTTTTTCCCCTAGCTCCAGGAGGAGAAATTCAGCTAAAGGCAATTAACAGCATTCCAGCCATCCTTTGCTCAGAAAATTCCCGTCTGTGCACTGTTGTGTTACACCATTGAAGAAGAATTTGGAAGGGTTGGAGTCTCTCACCCTGAAGTGTCAGTAACTTGGGGTGCAGGAAAACTCCTTTACCTTTTGTGTCTTGAAGATTGCATAACTAAGGTCCTTCTAAACCAAAGAGACAGAGTAATTGACCTCAGAATATGATCCTTTGATCCCTCAGGGGGTAACTGAGGAGCACAGAGCTAAGTATTACTGACATCTCCTCCAGAAATCTAAATATAACACTCTCAGAAAGAAAGCTGACACCTGCCACAACAAATGGCTAATGGATGCCTCAGATCCAGGTGGTGGTGGTTGGGGTTTTGGGGGAGGAGGGCCCACTGCAGTTTATAGAAGCCAGAGAGCATCCTAACATTTAGCAAGCGTGTACATGGATATCGAGGTTGAGTTTATATGACTCTGAAAACTTTCATTTCATTTTGTCAACAGTGCCACAGCATGACCTGCCTATGTGGAGTCTGAGATGAGATTCTGGGCTCTTCCTTACGGTTTAGAAATACATTCCTGTTTTTGAATCTTATTGAAATCTGATTTATATGGTGAACACATTCTAGGGCATAAACGGAATATTTTATAAAGCTGAAGTTAAGTGAAAGTGACTCCAGTTACGTTGTGGGTGTCAAGGGTGAGCCGAAGCAGAGCTACCCTGCATGTCTTGAACAGAATTGGAGACACTGCTGCATGTGTGAAAGGGCGAGGGGAACTAACCACCTATTAGGTCAGGCATGAGAAACAGATCTCATCACTGAACAAATGTCTATCCTCCCTAATCTGTGTTTCAAAATAACTTTTAACAATGCAATTTGGCTGAGAGGAAGAGAACAGAGAAGCTATCCCAGAGTACTAGGAGGAGAGAGGCATGGAGTGGAGAACTGTAAAGAAAACAGAAGTTATGTGATTTCTGAGTGTTTTCTTAACCAGAATCACATATCAAAAAGAGACGAATGCTTCATAAACTGTCAAAAGTACTTGTCAAAGCACAGATGTTTTAAATGCCCCCCCTCTGCAAAAACAAAAAACAAAACCCCCCAAAACTATGAAGACTGTGACACAAGCCAGTAGGCAGCAAAATACTCTTGTTAAACCTACCATAGGCCATTGTACCACAACAGAATGCTGTTTTAATGGCTCTCTGAGCATACCCTGCAGTGTTTGAGTGTTGGATGACACATTATCTTTCTAGTGTAATCGTGCATTTCCTTTCTTCCTTTCTTGTTCTGTCTGTAAAAACAGAAGTATTCTAAGGTGATGAATATAAATATAAAAAATTTAATAGTAATGGACTAAATATGCTTAAAATATTTTTAAAAATCAAAGCAAATCATACATAAAATATTTTGGAAATTTTCAACGGGAACCTCTAAAATAGTTTTCTGTGTTAATACCTGCACCCCGCACCCCCCCCCCCCAAAAAAAATACAGGCAATGTAAGCTGTGGGCAATCTTTAAATCATTCATGTTTGACTTCCAAACGTATTACTAGAGAACATAAAAGATGCATCCATTTTTACCTCTCGATGACTCTGTGCTGATGGCTTTATGTCTGTGCTGGGACAAAGCTTGGAAGGTATCCCAGAAGGACATGGGTGATTCTCATAAAGAATCTGAGGAATCATCTTCCAGCATCAGCACAGTAAGGCCAGTGCCACAGGATCTGGAACCTTCCAGCACTTTGGGGGGGGGAGGGGTAGAGACAGAACGGGCTTAGAAAGGAGGCTGTGCTCCATTAAAATCGAAGCTAAACTAGGAAAATAATTTTTTCTTCCAAATTAGGTTCAGGGAGAGAGGTTTTAAGGTGGATATTCAAACCATGTACAGTGCATAATTATTAATATGGATACAAAAAATAGGAGTAACTAACTGAAGAAATGAGCTGAATTATGTAAAAAAGCAGTAAATGGCATTAAATTGTTAACTTTTAAAACTGAATACCAAGAATGTTCAGTCTACATTTATGATATCCCAGCACAATAACTTTTACTTACTAAAAGTACTTTTCTTTCTTTTCTTTCCTTTTTTTTTCCAGCTGTGCCCATAGTATGCGGAAGTTCCCAGGCTAGGGACTGAACCTGAGCCACGGAAGTAACAACACCAGCTTCTTAACCTGTTGAGCCACCAGGGAACTCCAAAAATATTTTTTCTCATAGAAAATATCTGAAGAGCTATACTTTAATCATTTAAAATACATTTATGTACCTTTAAAAATGTTGTGTTTATGGAATCAAAATCTATTAAACATCTGAACCAAACATCTGAATATTTGACAATATGTAATTTATTTATTAGGAAAAACTGAAAAAAAAAAGATGAAATTGCTTTGTTTGCTTTAAGGCGGTATTTATACTAATGCTCTCACGAATAGGGGCAAAGATCTTACTCATAATGTGACGTGGGTGCAGATTATCTCCCGTTCCCTCCACAGGTCTTCTTATTTCCCTGTTAAGCTTAAAGGAAACTCCTTTCTCAAACAACTTAAGGTTAATGAAATATTATGGTTAATTTAATATTCTGAGTAACAAAACAATTGCCACCCATATGAACCCTTAAATCCTGGATCATATATTTCAAGGAAATAATAAAATGTCTTTAACATTCAGTCAAACAGAATTGTCCTGGTTTGTGCTGCAGAAGGCACTTTCATCTTGCAGAGCTGTGGGGCCATCCATAGGAACATAAATTATTGCCCAGGACTACAAAGAATTCTGGTTATTTGGGTCTGGCAAAGTAGGAGCTTATGGTATTTGCTTCAGTTTTCCTTTGACTTCACATAAGTAGAACCTTAAGTGAAGCGGTTTTCAGAACTTTTCTTAATGGTCTTTTTACAGTACAATATATTGCTTTTTATGCTAGATATTTCACAAAATACAGTAATTTATCTCTAGTTGTTAATTTACTTGTGATTTCATGCAGTCTCTTGTTAACTAATACTATAATATTATATATACTACATATATTAAGTCAGAAATAAAATTTTTTAATCTATCAGGAAAATCAGTGTAAAATTGCATTTATAATGTACGTGACAGCATAGTGCCTCCAGTTTAAGAACTAAGTATAATTGGGGGGTCAGTGAGGGAGTATATTCTTTAAACTTTTCAAAATTTTTTTTTTGCCCCACACACATGTGGATGTTCCCTGGGCCAAGATCAGACCTGCTCCACAGCTGGGGTAACACCAGATCCTTACTTAACCTGCTGTGCCACATAGGAACTTCCTCAATTTTTGAAACTATGTATATATGTATATTACCACTTCAAAAAAAAAAAAAAAGAAAAGAAGACAATTAACATTTTATTAGGTTAGGATGCGGCGGTAACATTCTATTGTCTTAGCACAGGTAAAATGCCTTATTTTAAAAAGTGTCTTGTACAGTCAGAATTATAATTTTACTCAGTTCTCGCTCATTGCGTTGCTCTGGTACTGCTCTCTGACTTTGAACTGCCAAGTATGGCTATTTCTTTAGAAAGATTAAAGTAGTCAAAATCATTCATCTCATGAAAACATTGTGACTAAGATTAGAGAACCCTGAAAAAGTCCTTTAATGTTTTTAAAAAAACATGTATCGTGTTTTAAAAAAAGCGTTATTATATTGAGTTTAGAAAAAAGTATTTAGAGGCCGGTTTCACAGTGGTTCTTTCCAGAGAGTTGACGTTTCTACATTGGAATATGTGGAAAACAGGTGGATGGCTGCAGGGGATTTTATTTTCCCAGCTGACCCAATAAAACCACATATATCCAATTATGCTTTTTTCATGGGAAGACACAGGACATGTATGTTATGTTATTGTTTATTTAACTTAGAAGAATTTAGGACAAAAGTTCGAACCCAAAAATCTGGTGTTTCTATGGAATTATGAAGGCAAAATAATATGAAATACTTGATTTTTGTGCCAGAAGTTGAGATTTGGAAACTGATGACAGCTCATCAATTTTTTTTAATTGACCACCAGGCAACATAAGTAATGGCGGTCACATAATTCTCATCAGGTTTTGTCTCCAAATTTATGAGTGGTTTTTAATAAAAATATTTTATAGACTCCACTAATGAAATGACTTTGGAAGATAATTCCTTATCTTTCTACCAAGATTGCTTGCTTCCAAATGTTTAGGTGAATATGTATCATAGCAATAGCTCATTTTTATTGAGTGCTTACCATGTGCAAAATGGTTTACATGAGTTATCCCATTTAATCTTCACAAATCCTCATAATGTCAGCATTATTATTATTTGTACTTTTTAGTAATGAAACTGAGACTCAGAGATGCTAAGAAACTTGCCCAAGAACCTGTTCCTGAACATCAGAAGTGGAATTAATTTAGGTCTGTCTGACTCTAAAACCTGAGCTCTTTCTATTATACCATCACTCTCCAGACCTTAAGTTCTTAACCGACTACATAGTTAGGCAATATTTTGTTAAAAACACATAACTGTATTATTAAACACCTCTAAGTGCTCTGACAAATTGTCTGTAATTCACTGCATGAACTAATGGGCTGAGGGAAAGTTTTGTTCCTGTATATATTACTCATTCAGTTTTATGATCTATCATTTCTTTTATATTTTCCCAAACTGGATTCTAATCTGTACTGTGATGTTCCAGATCTTTTAAAGTGACTTACAAAATAAACTATTTTCACGTTTCTAGTTTCTTGATGATTTGGGGAGTTATCATCTTTACATCATTACACAAGATGCCCAATTTTATTCTTATATCCTTCTGTGGTAAGGAACTACATGCTAGGAAATGCTTCTGTCTCTGAGATATCATTTATTTAAAAAGAATTAAAATCTGAATTTGCTTTCACAATAAAATGATCAGTAAGGCAGAGAAAACTCTTGTGAAGAGGGAAGTAAATAAAGGTAATAAAACACCAACTAAAGTTTATGGAATTGTAATTTGCTCTATTTTACATGCCCTGGGTACTTCCCCTTATAATTTCTACTGCATTATTTTGCACTTACTCATCTGTCATTTTACACTCCTCTTTGGTCATCTCAGCTACTTTATAATTTCACTGGAATAGGACCTCATCTTCCAGTTTTTTTGTTTTTGTTTTTTAGATTATGATCCTGAAGACCGAAGTATTATGAATAAATCAGCACTTGATAAGTGACCACTAAAAGAATACTTAGTCATTTATGTGTGAAGGGAAGAATTAACTCCATTAAATAAGAAATGAGCTTTATTTATTTCAGAGTCAAAGAAACAAGATGGAATTAAATACCTTTTTACAATTCTAAAATCAGTGTACTTTAAAAAATATGTGCCTCATTAAGGGCAAGTTATCAACAGACTTAGCATTTTCATGGAAAAATCATGAGGAAGAAAAATGCTTATTAAATTTTACAATGGTGAAGTCTTAGGCCACGGGCGGTGAGTGTATCAAGACTCTCCATTGCAGGTTTTTAAAATGGAAATGAAAGAGCATAGAAATCTTACAGTCTTTGGGTACAAGAACATCTTATTCTTCCTGAGAAGGTGCTAGAGTTTTGGTTTGTGGGTGTGTTACCCCGGCTACTAGTCCTTCATTAGTCCTAGGAACATTTATTTTAGTAAGTAGTTTGTCTTTCTGTATTAAATTTCATTGTGATTATTGCCAACTACTGTAGATGCATATTAGGGGATCTAGACAAGCTGGACTAAACTTTTTTCTGGGAGAGGAAGTGAAGGTATAGAAAGAGTGAGTGATTTCTCAGAGCAATTTTCTACATAAATCTCATCTTTTCCCATCTTGGCCTGGTTTGGGGGTACAAAATAAATACCAGGTGAAGCCAGCAAAAAAATTTACCTCTATAGACCCCAGAGAAGATGCATGTGTTCTATTGGTATGTGTTTGATTTGTACTTTAGACGTAATTTTTTGTTTTGGATGATGATTGAAGTAAGGTCATCTACGAAGGGCCCAGGATATTGCTGACTCGTACAGCTGTTCCCCCCCCCGCAACCTCTTCCAAAGTACTTGCTGAATTTCCTAAAGCTGGGGCAGCAATTAGACTCATAAAAATGAAGTCCGTTAATGAAAACTAATTGAAAATTAATTCACCACGACTCCAGGGAAGAGCTTGCATTTAAAATGTTGTGTTGTTAGCGAGTGAGTCTCTAATCATCAGAGCATGGCAAAATACTTCAGAATGACACATAGGTTAATGAGGTGGTGAAGCATCAGAAGAACAAAGTCTTGTAATATTAAAATAGCCACCACGCATAAAACGGCTGTCTTGCCCCTCCCTCTGACTTCCCTGTCTGCCTCATTCCACTTTCCTGTTTCATTGTCACCAGACAGAGCAGAGCCCATGTGGTTAGCCCTTCTCCCAACAAGTCTTTCTTAGGGAAGAAATTCACCGGAATCCCCAAGTTTTGATTACTAAATATGAATTTTGCAAATGCCACTTTATCTATTCTGCACACCCGAAGGGATACACTTTTTTGTTTTTTAAAAAAATATTATGGAAAATTTCAAACCTACACAAAAAGTGAATGCTAAAATGAAAGCCCTTCATGCAGCTTCACAGGTTTTCTGTCAAGAACCTATATTCAGCCATATTTTAGTGAACTTGAAAGAGCAAATGTTTAGATTTACAGTATTTTTTTCCTCACAAAATAGATATTATGCCATAACAGGCAAGCTTTTCTACTTTTTCTCTCATTCATCTAAAAAATATTTGTTGAAGATATTGTATGTGCAAGATGAAACTAAGTGGGATGGGACATTTATTCTTTTATTTCTTCTAAAAAATCATATAGGATCCTCTTGAAGCATCTCTACATGCAGATAATTTCTAATTTTATGTTTATATTTATGGATATTTTTCTCTGTTAAGTCTCACGTCTCATTTCCATTTTACTGTGTTTTTTGGTCACTCTGAGTGGAATTGTTCTCCATGAAAACATCTTCACCTGTATTTTCATTTTGTTCTTAACACAAATTCATAGTTATGCTGATATTAAAAATATTGGTAAACTAGTATGTGAAAGAATCTGATGAATGCCTTTCCTCTCTGTAGTATTATTTTATTACTTTTGAAAATGATGAATTAAGGGAAGAATTTTGAAGGTAAATTCCTTTTCTCCATTTGGTTGTTACTAGAGTCAATTTGTATTTCCTTTATCGTCTGTCCTTTCAGGAAATCTCATCTCTCAACTTGTCCAAAATTTATTATTCAAGTATTCCAGCTTCGGCCTCAATCCAAAGAAGATAATAAATACAATCTCTTTGTTATATCTTTTAGAAAGTTTTAAAGAAAGCTATTCAAAACTATCCAACTATTCTGGAAATCTTTAGTACATTCTTTCAAAGTATGGAGTTTATACATACTTTCACAGTAGAGCAGGGCCCTCTTAAAATCCTCTTTTTTCTTCACATGTTCCTGTGTCTATGAGTTTAACACTTCGCTTCTTACAAGTCATTTCAGAACAATTCTGCTTTAGTGTCTTCTTTTTGAATTTCTTTTTTAAAAGGATATTTCCTCCCACAACACATCCTTCTGATTTTTCCAATGCAATGGTTTAGGCAAATATATATTTATAGTATGGCTGTACTGTTATAATGTTTTGAAATAGGAAATTTTAAATTGGAGAAAAGGAAATTTGACAGAGTAACAAGTTAAACAGCCTAGGAAAACCCCTAGCACTGTCCTAGGTAGTAGCCTAAGAGATTGGTGTTGGGCTCTGTGATTTCATTATTTATTTATTTCTTTGTGAAGAAAAGTTTCTTGCGTAATTCAGTTTTTAAAAGAAGGCTTGATGTAACACCAGCATCCACAACCTTATTAGTACAAGACCCAATTTCAGTGGGAAAAACGGAGACACGAAAAAGACTCTCCCAGTTATCCCAGTTTGCATATGTCTCTTTAGTTTATCTGATATATTTGGTCAGATATTTCCCTCCTTTGACTGATTTCTTCTGCATTTTACAGTTATTGGTTGAAAGGAATATTACGTAGTCTGTTTGGGGGTCCCTTTCTTGCCCTCCTGTACAAGATTACTACGCTCAGTACAGAACGACGTGATGAGTTAACAGGAGTCATGGAACAGGAAAGGAAATGGGCTGTTTAACGGAGGGATCCATTATGAGAAAGGAGCCCAAGACTGGATGCAAGAAGCAGCACATAAAGTTGTCTTCTCCTTCACAGAAATACGAGCTTACCCGCTGCACGTGTATTAAAGGAAACACATGCGCACAGCATTTCTTGAATTTCTGCACTGGTCTTTAGTTCCTGAAAGTCATGCTCATTTTCTGTGCATCAAGTTCCTTGGCAGTGACCAATGAGGGGAATTTTAGGATGTGAGCAAAGTATTTGAATGACAGTATCAAAGAAAATTTGGCTGCTTTCCTTTATTAACAACCAGTCAATTAAATATCTCTAATTTTCCTTAGATAACTTACAATGGAACTTATAGCTGAGACTTAATCTTGTAAAATTTTTTTAACTGTAAAACAATAACAACAATGAGAAAAAAAACCCTTGGTTTAATTTGAATTTGAGCATTTCAAAGCTGGCATTTGCAAATGCAGAAAAAAGAGCTTTTCATTAATCCATGATTTTGGAAACAGTTACTCTAACCCACAACCACATACAAATACAAAAATCCTAATGGGACTATTTTCTTACTAAGCCTGTAACAGTTTACATTCACCTAATGGCCTGGGGTTATGAGCAAACTACTCAATTAGAGAATTTAGGCTGGTTGCCCACATATTTTAGAGCAAATTATCCCTTCACAAATGCAGAACCCCCTATATAAAACGCCTAACCAGTATTTCCTGTAAAAAAATACTATTCCCTAAATTCCCACCTTGAACCTACTAAGAATTTCCCTTTTTGCTAGGGCAAAGATTTTATGGAAATATTTGTTTTTATATCACATACCTTACTGTTGGTCTTCCTGTGGGCTTGTGTTTTGACCTTAAAGCAGCTAAAAACTTATCAAGACACTTCTAAATAAGCTATTTCTTTTCTTAGTACTTTTGCTAAGTACTTAAGCTAAGAACCTAAAGTTGGAAGGTGTAGAGTCCTGCCAATTCTTTGATAACAGATCTTCTGCTTGGGGGGTTAAATGAATTTCATGGTTATCCTTAACACTTCTTCTTAGGCCTCTTTCATTTAAAAGGGGGTCGGTGCTTCCAATCTATAAACACCTATTAAAAGTTCTCCACCCTTTTATACTTGGCTGCTGGTCTTAATTGTCTGCAGATGGGTGGATCACTGCATTTTTATTTCAAAGGTAGAGATTTGCAAAATGTAAACTAGCCTATTAAAAGTTCTAAATCAAGACTCTCAACATCCATTAAAGGGATCCATGTGTAAACGGGGATAGACTCAATCTGAAAGTGTCTTTGCTGTAACAAACGTTTTCACCCACATCTAAGTAAAAGTGCATCCCACCACCAATGCATTGCACATGTATTCAGCACAAATAGTGCATCGCTAGAGGGGTATCTAAAAATTTCAGGCAAAACTTGGAACTAAGGAAAATATATGTTGGCAAAACATTTTTTCCTTGTATACTGGTTGATAGATAAGAGATGCCACATAACTTATCCTACATTATATGTTTTCACTGGGTTGAAAAGAAACAAAAGAATTTTTTGTATTTTGTAAGATAAAGTAACAGCAAAATAAAAAATTAATACCCTGTAGACCTATAGTATTAGCAAATGTTTCATTGCACTTAATACAAAAGCTTAAAATGTGACTCTTTGTAGTTCACCTACTAAATTATTATTTTCTGTCCTGGTAAAATTCCTTTTTAAAAACTGAACCTCAACTGGCAGTGTTGTTTGTGACTGAGAACTGAAATTCGAGCTAGTTGTTCTTGGCACTGTGGTGTTCTGGCTTATCTTGCCCTAAGGGACTGACAGTTTATCTCAGATTCTACAGTTTCTTCCATCCTTCTTTCACTAGCATTTCCCTTAGTCTTGCTTTTCATTAGCCCACCCTGATGGCCCACCACTTCTAATCTATAATATTAAACAGAAGGACAACACAATAGTGCGCTTCTTTTATCTCTGGAAATCAAACCTATCACAAAGACAGAATTCAGTCTGAGTTCTTCAGGTCTAAAATAAAATATTCCAAGTAGCACAAAATGTTGCTAGAATACCTGCTCTTAAAAGCCAGCTTAATATACTCACCTTGCAATGAAGAATGCAGTGGAATTGCTTCAGACTATTTACTTTGGCTTTGAGCCCCATAATCGGTACCCAGTAGTCAAATCAAGGTTTGAACGTCTGACAACTACATTTCCTTCATCCTTTCTCTAAATGCAGTGCACAACTTATTTAATTTTAGGGGAACGGTGTTTTCCAATTTTAATATACAGATTATAGGGACCATATTCCAGAGATGATCCAACCTTTGAAATTGCATTTTCCTTTCTTAATTTTTCTGTGTGACAAAAGAGAGGCAGAAGTCGGGTATCTAAATAGAAACAAAAAACAATTTAAATTATTCTCCTTCAGCTTGCAAAAATACGTTTACAATCTCGCAACAAAATTTTACTTTTAAAAGCCATTTTAATATTTGTTATCTTTGTCTGAGTAAAATAAGCTGATGCTTTTACATGTGGATCTTGTTATGTGAAAAGCTAAGCCTGCTATTGAACATAATCGTATGAATTACGAACTGTGACTTTATTTCTTTTATAATCTTTGTAGTTCTTGCCATTACTTTTACATGTCTATGTCTGGCATTATGTAGCTTTGAAACTATGCCAAAAATATTTATTGTCGTATATCTGGCATTCTCATACTATGTGGCTGAGTTTGGTTTCCAAGCTGGGTAAAACTTATTAGCAGATATAGTTCTTGGCATTTGTTGCAAAAAAAAAATCATATGTAATTTTAGTACCCTCCTCACCCTCTCCCATAATACAACCTTTTGCACTCTTTGAAACATGCATAGAGCTGAAATTCCAATGCTTGAACTGTCTCTTTTTCCAATTTTGAGTAATTCTTCAGTTATAAAGCACATAAAATAGAACAAAATAACAACAACAAAAGAAAATAGAAAATAAAAGAAGGAATTTAACTGCTCTGGGACATTTTGAAATATCTGTATGGATGGTCTGTGCAAAATATTTCCCTAGTATACAAATCCCAGGAAGCTGGGCAAGGGTCTGAATGATCCAGTGTAGTGATAGTGCTGATTGTGATTACATGAATTAATAATGTGCTAAAAAGCAAAATATGTATGAAAAATTCTTCTAGTAATCTTTTTGCTGCCTAACTAGTAAAATTCTTTAAGAAGTGTATTCAGTTCCTGCTCTTGTTTCTTATGTTCAGGCATAGCACAGTGCTCATGTAGTTCATTCTCAATATATTTTTCTGTACATGCATGAACTATTAGCATGATTTAAGGTGTCTTTGAAGCATTAAAGCATATTTTCTAAAAGAAGGTAAAATCATGACATACAAATATAAAGTAAACATATCAAATCTTTTATTTAATATATCAATTAATGAGGGTATCAATAGACTGTTATAAGTAATTCATAGAATCACCTACACATGGGCGATATGGAAAGCTAAAATACATTTGTAAATGATGCAAAAATGATCTATGCATAGAGCAGTAATCAACTGCATTCTATTAGATATAATTTATTTGTATTTTTATGGAAAGAATCATTTGTATTATCCATTTTCTATAATTTACAGAGTAATATATAAGAAGGCTTATACCATGTACTTTAGATGGTAAAGATGCTATTACTTGAAATTTAATATAAATTATTCTGTATTTATATACTCATTATTTTTTGGGGGGGTCAACAAAAAGTTTTTTTGAATGCCTTTTATGTGTTAGGCATTGCATTTGAGTCTGGAGATACAAGGTCATCAAAAGCAGCCCTCATAGATCTATAGTGTGGGAGACAGACATTAATCAAATAAGCACAAAATAAATGTGTAGTTGTAATGGTGAGCAAAGCCACGAGGTCTCAGAGGAGTCTGCAGGGCTCCAAGAGGGTAAAATTTGTAGAATAGTCATCTCAATATAAATTAATTTTACTTTAAGGACAATCTATGTTTCCTGATTTTTGTGTTTATCAAAGGTGATACTTTAACTTAGAAACCTATCTTTAGGAGTTCCTGTCGTGGAGCAGTGGTTGACGAATCCGACTAGGAACCATGAGGTTGTGGGTTCTGTCCCTGCCCTTGCTCAGTGGGTTAACGATCCGGCGTTGCCGTGAGCTGTGGTGTAGGTTGCATTCGCGGCTCGGATCCTGCGTTGCTGTGGCTCTGGTGTAGGCCAGCAGCTACAGCTCCGATTGGACCCCTAGCCTGGGAACCTCCATATGCCGCAGGAGCGGCCCAAAGAAATAGAAAAAAGACAAAAAAAAAAAAAAAAAAAAAAAAAAAAAAAGAAACCTATCTTTAAAAAATTTAATCTTGCTAGGTCAGTTATTCACACAAAACCTAGTAATTCTGCAACACGCAAATAAGTCTAATATTTACATACCTCAATATTATTGTAAAAAAATACTATGTAACATAAACATCTGTGTTAATTTGTTAATTAGGATCTTAGATGGTTACAATTAGTAAAGTCAAAACTAAATCAGCTACTCTTTCACCAGTTGCTCCTTCTGCACCCTTCTTTCCCACACCCCAGCCCCCACACCGTTTTTCCTATGGTGCAGCAGCCAGTACCCTTGTTCAAGACAATTATGTGCAATGTATTTGGCCCCCCAAAAAGATGTCACTCTTCAGTGCTTCAGAATCCATGACATCCTGTACCAGAAACATTCTAAGTCCCTGAGGATTATCCAGGGCTGAGGTGTCCCTGAGCAATTTTGTTGCACATTCTCTCTATTCCTTTAAAGGTATTCCCTTTATCTTCAAAGATCCAATTAGAAGATTGCTTTTATGAAGCTTGATTTGATAATATACAGTAAGACACAGATGTTTTCACTTTTTTTTACTTTTTTATTACTCAAATGAATTTATCACATCTGTAGTTGTATAATGATCATAACAATCTGATTTCACAGGATTTCCATCCCACAGCCCAAGCACACCCCCCCACCCCCCAAACTGTCTCCTCTGGAGACCATAAGTTTTTCAATGTCTGTGAGTCAGCATCTGTTCTGCAAAGAAGTTCAGTCTGTCCTTTCTTCAGATTCCACATGCCAGTGAAAGCATTTGATGTTGGTGTCTCATTGTATGGCTGACTTCACTTAGCATGATAGTTTCTAGGTCCATCCATGTTGCTAAGAATGCCAGTATTTCTTTCTTTTTAATGGCTGAGTAATATTCCATTGTGTATATGTACCACATCTTCTGGATCCACTCCTCTGTTGATGGACATTTAGGTTGTTTCCATGTCTTGGCTATTGTAAATAGTGCTGCAATGAACATCGGAGTACATGTGTCTTTGCGAGTCGTGGTTTTCTCTGGATAGATGCCCAGGAGTGGGATTGCTGGATCAAATGGTAGTTCTATGTTTAGTTTTATGAGGAATCTCCATACTGCTTTCCACAGTGGTTGCACCAATTTGCAATTCCACCAACAGTGTACTAGGGTTCCTTTTTCTCCGCACCCTCTCCAGCACTTATTGTTTGTAGACTTTTGGATGATGGCCATTCTGGCTGGTGTAAGGTGGTACCTCACAGTGGTTTTAATTTGCATTTCTGTTTTCACATTTTGAACAGGTTGTAGATATCTACATCACAAAATCTAAATTTATGTGTATGAATGTGTCCCTAGCAACAGAAATACACATTTCATTTTTTTTTCCACCCATAGTAGTGGTGGTCACTGCGAGTTAAGTCATTCATACTTGTCCAAGTACACCTTTTGATCTTACATGTACGGCCGCTAAAAATCATCCTTTACCTTGGTGTCTTAGGTTAGGTTTCCTAGAAGCAGCCCATCAAATGAGGACTCAAGTGTGAGTGATTTATTAAGAAAGTACTCCTGGGGGAAACCAAGAAGGGGATGTGAAAAGCGGGACAGGAAAGAGACTTCTGAGCAAGAATGAATCTCAGGCCAGTTCCCATGGAGAGTAGCTTCAGCCTGTGCTTGCATGGGAACTCTGAAATTTAAGTTATACCTCAGAATCATCCTGACCACAGGGGGCAAGAGGGCTTTCATATTCCTGCACCCATTAATTCCCTTTGGGTGAGATAGAGTAGGGGAAGTAAACTCTTAGGACTTTCCAGTGTCCCCAGAGCGTCTTCTGAAAAACAGCCTGGTGTTTCATATTGGAAGCAAAAACATATAAAGAGGTAAAATGGATCTTAGGATATTGGGGAAAAACAGTGATAGTGTTTGCAGCACCCTATCTACCCCCCCCCCCCGCCCCCGCCCTCATCCATTCTTCTCTTCTTCCTGGGCATATTTCCTGGTCTCCCTTGGCAGGTATTACCTTGTAACTGTGTTCTCTTCAGTGGAATGGTGTGCAAGTGATGTGTGCTACTTCTGGGTCTAGGATACCTTCATCCATACTGTCTTTCTCCTGTTTGCTGGCTGGAACTCTGGTTGAACCAACTCTAAAGATAATGACAGTGACCTAAGCTGTGATGGTGTAACATGATGGGGGGACTAGGGTTTCTGAATGGAACAGAACTGCTTGATGATCCAGAGAAGTCAGGGTGGACTATTAGGTAGGAAAGAACCTCTTTTCAAACTACTGCATTATTGTCAAGTCTCTATCATAGCAGCCTAGCTTTTTTCTAATTAATACAAGGTGCTTTATTATTATCATAACATTAGATCCATTTTAAGTGCTTATTCTTGATTTCCTCTATTAGAATATATATTAAATGAGAGCAGGAAATTTGCCTATATTTTTCTTGCTGGCCCAAGATACTAAGAACTTATTTAGTGAATAAACAAAAGTGTGGTTACCTTGTCCTACAATAATTAAAAATTTAAAAACCACACTACAATTGAAAAATTTACTATAATGCTAAATTAGGAGTGATATAGAGAAAATGGAAAGGGTTTAATGAAAAGTAATCCAAATGATTAATGAGATAAAATATTGACAGATAAAATATTGATATATTAAAAATAGATAGAAGATAAATTATGTAAGCTTAAAAAAACAAGGCTGAAGGGCACCTTGGTAACTGTCTTTATGTATTGGAAAGGTGATTATAAAGAGGTTGCTGACCAACTGTTTTCCACGTCTGCAGAGGAAAAACTAGCAGGAAAGAGCTTAAACTGACCTGACAGTAATAGTGATTAAACATTAGAAAAAGCTCCAGAGTAATATTGTAGAATCTCTGTCCCTGGTGAATTTTAAGGACAAACCATCTGTCTTAGACATTTCAGGCAGAGTCTTGCAGGAAGAGAGAGGTCTGGATTAAATGACTCCTTGAGCTGGCTCCCTTTCAATTCCAGGAGTCTGTGCTTCTACACAGGGTATCAGGGGATCTGGTGGTGACATCTTTCACTCTAGTGACCAGCCAGATTGATTAATTGGCATCTCTTATCTGTAACTTGAGGGAGCTATTTCTCAGGATGAAGATGATGGGGGTAGGTGGAAAGTAGGGAGTAGGAAGTCTGATTCCCCCCCCAATATTAAAAAATACAGTTTGTAACTACAACTCGAAGACACTAAGTAATCTCCATACTATCAATACAAACTAACTAGAAAAGTTCCAAGATTTTTGATACATTTCAGGTGCTAGGTTTTTATTTAGTAAGACAACTTCTGTAACAATGATTGAAAGATAATGATTTAATGCCAATAGTGACATGACCCAGAACACAGGGAAATATTACCATTGATATTCGTTTATAATATATTCATTTATATATTGGTGTTGCAACAGTAGGATCAATGTAAGAATGTTATTTGTGGATACTGCATTAAAATTTATACTATACTTAATAGTACTTAATAATCATGTTAGAATTTCCCTAAAGACAAGATTTTATTAGAAAAGGGATTTTCTAAGTCTTAGAAGTTCATTTTTTTGTTATTGAAACATATCTCAGCTATTGTTTTGAAGGCAAACTTTTTTTGATATATACATAGTTTTGTATTTTGGCACAGAAATGTGAAAGAAATTCAAATTGAGCATTTATATATTATGGGGATTTCCAACTTCAGTAGTAGATAGTCTTAACGAAATTTCACATGTTTCTTACAATCCAAAGATAAACTTTTGAATTCTTCCAGAAAAGGTGGAAAAACTCTGCTTTTATATTCTAAGGTGTTGTAGTGATTTATTTGTTTGTTTGTTTGTTTTAATGGTAACTGTTATAAAGTTATAACTCAGTAGGAAGTTTTTTATCATTGAAGGGGACAAAATCTAGTCAAATTTGGAAGGAAATATCGACTATTCTTTATGAAATGAGTCTTGAAAATAAATGTTGCTCTTGAACACATATAGTGATGTTCCACATTTCTAATCAGAAAAATACAAAACTATAAAGACATACCACTTTCAAAAATTGACTATCATATTGTCAAAAATTAAAAAAAAAATGTGATCATATACTCTTTTCCAGGGTGGGGAAGAAGGCATTTCTGGTAGGAATGTAATTTAGTACCACCTCTATGGAGAGTAATTCGGCAATAATTATTGAAATTATAGTTGGATATATCCTTTAACCCAGAAATTCTACTTTGAGAAATTCTTTCTTGAGATGTATATTGACATAGAAATAAATGGCATATGCAAAATGGGTATAGACTTTTTGCGTTGCCTGTGACTGTCAAAGATCAGAAACAACCTGTGTTGATGACGAGGAATGCTACATTCTTCTGACTGAATATAACACAGCCACTAAACACTTATAAGGAATTCTTAGGATGTATGCAGAATAGTGTATAGAGTGAAGTATTTTTTGTGAAAAAAAAAAAAAGAGAAAAGGAGAGAGAGAGCAAAATATACACACATAGTGACAAAATACATATGAGGAGCTAACTAAGAACTGGCAACAGGAGTTCCCGTCGTGGCGCAGTGTGGTTAACGAATCCGACTAGGAACCATGAGGTTGCGGGTTCGGTCCCTGCCCTTGCTCAGTGGGTTAACGATCTGGCGTTGCCATGAGCTGTGGTGTAGGTTGCAGACGCGGCTTGGATCCCGAGCTGCTGTGTCTCTGGCGTAGGCCAGCGGCTACAGCTCCGATTGGACCCCTAGCCTGGGAACCTCCATATGCCGCAGGAGCGGCCCCAAGAAATAGCAAAAGAAGACAAAAAAAAAAAAAAAAAAAAAAAAAAAGAGCTGGCAACAGTGGTTGCCTCCAGGGAAAGGAAGTATGAGTCCTAAGAACAGGGTGGAGGAGAAACTTTCACTGTATGTCCTTTTGTAATTTTTGAATTTTGTATCATATGTATGTATTAACTAATCAAAAATACACAAAATAATTAAAAATGAAATATTATGAATAGTATGATAATTCTTTTTTTCTGAGTTTGAGGATTTATTTACATTTAACACAAAATTATCTTTAATTTCAAAGTATAGAATTAAGGCAATTTCAAAAAATTTTAGACTCTACTTATACTTTCTATGTGGGTTATAATCATGGGTTATAATTAATATTTATGATGTGAAAACATACCACAAAATAGTTTTAAAATCTTGCCCTATGTAAAGACCATAAGCTGTCATCTTTTTCTCCTTCACTCTTACAGTATGAAGTCCCAAGCCAGGGACTCTATACTCTTTCACCTAGAAGGATAGAATGAGAAAAAATTACTTTTTTTGGTCTTTTTGCCTTTTCTAGGGCTGCACCCGTGGCATATGGAGGTTCCCAGGCTAGGGGTCTAATCAGAGCTGCAGCCACCAGCCTACGCCAGAGCCACAGCAACACCAGATCTGAGCTGCGTCTGCGACCTACACCAAGAGCTCACGACAACATTGGATCCTTAACCCACTGAGCAAGGCCAGGGATCGAACCTGCAACCTTATGGTTCCTAGTCAGATTCGTTAACCACTGCACCACAATGGGAACTCCAGAAAAAATTACTTTTAAAAAATTACTTTTTAATTATAAAAGTAATATGTGCCATGCATATTTCAAATTTGGTGGTTATTTAAAAATTGACCTTAAGCAAGTACCGGTTTAAACTTTCACCAAAAGCATGTGAGAGTACACATTACAGAGCATATCTCAAGTAGAATATTTGAAGTATTTTACTCTATTATCTCAGAGAAATCATCATAAATAAATTTGACTAAATAATTTAGGTGGAAAATAAGAGCAACTTTCTGGTATGTAGGTAGAATTCCTAAAAGAAGCTTAAGACCTATGAAGTACTCTGAAATGGGTCATTTTGCAAAAGGTTGAGAGTGAAATTTAAATAGCTCCAGTGTGGAGTTCCCGTCATGGCTCAGCAGAAATGAACCTGACTAGTATCCATGAGGATGTGGGTAGATCCCTGGCCTTGCTCAGTGGATTAAGGATCCGGCATTGCTGTGAGCTGTAGTGTAGCTCGCAGATGTGGCTTGGATCTAGTGTTGCTGTGGCTGTGGTGTAGGATGGCAGCTTACAGCTCCAATTTGACCCCTACCCTGGGAACTTCCATATGCCGCAAAGTGCAGCCCTAAAAAGACAAAATAAATAAATAGACAAATAGCTTCAGTGTAGGAAAAAATGGAGTAGATCATTCTAGAGTGAAGTAATCTCTAATAGAAATAGATTTCCAAAACAGTAAGCTATTTTTCAATAGCACAAACAACATTTCAAGGTAAAACAAAAAATAATTTGCTCATAATCATCTATTGCAGAGGGTCAAAGTTTAATGCTAGAAAAATTAATATTGGAGGTGTTGCAAGATGGTATCTATAAAAATAATATTTAAATATACTATGAATAGTTATAAAAAGAAATAATAGTCCAAATTCTCCCATCGAGTTTTTTTGTTTTTTTTCTTTTTTTAGGGCCACACCTGTGACATATGGAAGTTCCCAGGCTAGGGGTCAAATGGGAGCTGCAGCTCCTGGTCTACGCCACAGCCACAGTAACTTGGGATCTGAGCTGCATCTGCGACCTACACCATAGCTCATGGCAATGCGGGATCCTTAACCCACTGAGTGAGGCCAGGATCGAACCTACATCCTATGGATACTAACTTGCTGAGACACAACGGGGAACTCCCGTCCTATCAAATTTTTATCATCAGTCCCAATGGGAGATGTACTGAAGTCTAAGGCAAAGGAAAAATCAGTATCACTGATACTATCCTTTAAAAAAAATTTTTTAGGGGTTCCCGTTGTGGTTCAGCAGAAACAAATCAGACTAGGAACCATAAGGTTGTGGGTTCAATCCCTGGCCTCGCTCAGTGGGTTAAGGATCTGGTGTTGCCATGAGCTGTGGTGTAGGTCGCAGATGCAGCTTGGATCTGGTGTTGCTGTGGCTGGCAGCTGTAGCTCTGATTGGACCCCTAGCCTGGGAACCTCCATATGCCATGGGTGTGGCCCTAAATAAGATAAAAATTTTTTTTTTTTTAGTATTTTGTTCATTATGGATTTTTTTGCATTGATTTTTAAAAAATATTGAATTAAAATATTATTGATAATGATTATTGAGTTTTTTGATACTCCCTATACTTTGGACCTGAGGCAAATGCCTCACTCCACTTTCTTTTCATCACTTAAAAAAGAAAATAGTGTTAGAAGAAGAGAAATAAATAATTGAAAGTCTCTCTTAAGCATCATTTTCTCAATGTTCCTAGCATTTTATGGAGAGGTATTAAAATGAGAAAAAATAGAACTTATGAAATGAAATAAACTCAAAATGGCTGAAAGACTTATATATATGCAAACTCCTAGAAGAAAACATAGGCAAAACACTCTCTGACATCAACATCATGAATATTTTCTCAGGTCAGTCTCCCAAAGCAATAGAAATTAGAGCAAAAATAAACCCATGGGAGCTCATCAAACTGAAAAGCTTTTGCACAGCAAAGGAAACCCAAAAGAAAACAAAAAGACAGCTTACAGAATGGGAGAAAATAGTTTCAAATGATGCAGCTGACAAGGGCATAATCTCTAGAATATATAAACAACTTATACAGCCAAACAGCAAAAAAGCCAATCAATCAATGGAAAAATGGGCAAAAGACCTGAATAGACATTTCTCCAAAGAAGATATACAGGTGGCCAACAAACACATGAAAAAATGCTCAACATCATTGATCATAAGAGAAATGCAAATCAAAACAACTATGAGATACCACCTCACACCAGTCAGAATGGCCATCATTAATAAATCCACAAATAACAAGTGCTGGAGGGGTTGTGGAGAAAAGGGAACCCTCCTGCACTGTTGGTGGGAATGTTAACTGGTACAGCCACTATGGAGAACAGTTTGGAGATACCTTAGAAATCTATACATAGAACTTCCATACGACCCCACAATCCCACTCTTGGGCTTATATCCGGACAAAACTCTACTTAAAAGAGACACATGCACGCGCATGTTCATTGAAGCACTATTCACAATAGCCAGGACATGGAAACAACCCAAATGTCCATCCACAGATGATTGGATTCGGAAGAGGTGGTATATATACACAATGGAATACTACTCAGCCATAAAAAAGAATGACATCATGCCATCTGCAGCAACATGGATGGAACTAGAGAATCTCATCCTGAGTGAAATGAGTCAGAGAAAGACAAAGACAAACACCATATGATATCACTTATAACTAGAATCTAATATCCAGCACAAATGAACATCTCCTCAGAAAAGAAAACCATGGACTTGGAGAAAAGACTTGTGGCTGCCTGATGGGAGGGGGAGGGGATGGGAGGGATCTGGAGCTTGGGCTTATCAGACACAATTTAGAATAGATTTACAAGGAGATCATGCTGAGTAGCATTGAGAACTTTGTCTAGATACTCATGTTGCAACAGAACAAAGGGTGGGGAAAAAAATGTAATTGTAATGTATACATGTAAGGATAACTTGATCCCCTTGCTGTACAGTGGGAAGATAAAAAAAAAAAAAAAAAGGAAAAAAAAAAAAGAAAGAAAAAAGGGCCCAAAGAAATTCTTCAAAATTAAAAAAAAAAAGAATTTATGAAATGCTAGATTTTAAAAAATTCTTACAAGTCATCAAGGCATATATATTTTTTACCCGTATTTAATTTATTTATTTGCTTTTTAGGGCCGCACCTGAGGCATATGGAAGTTCCCAGGCAAGGGGTTGCATCAGAGCTACAGGTGCCAGCCTATGCCACAACCACAACAATGCGGAATCCAAGCCATGTCTTCGAACTACACCACAGCTCACATTAACGCTGGATCCTTAACCCACTTATCGAGGCCAGGGATCAAACCCGAAACCTCGTGGTTACTAGTTGGATTCATTTCTGCTGTGCCACAATGGGCATTTCTATCTGTATTTTATATATAAAGAAACTGAGGCTCAAAGAATTTAGTACTTTGCTTGTGACACACAAAGAACATGTGGCCCAGCCAGGCTTGAAACCCTCTACCTGTCTTATCAAAGCCCAAATTCTTCCGAGTACTCGAGTTCTTTCTCAGGGAATTATTGACATTTGCATTAAGCCCTGAGAGAGAAGTAGGGATTTTCCAGGAGAACAAAAAGGGATAAGATATTCCAGGCAGTAGGGGAAATTGTGGATAAAGCCTGGAAGTAATGTCCAGAGGCAGATTTACCATGAAGTTAAGGAGGCTAATGTGTCACAACTCCTTGGAAGACACTTTTAACAAAGCTTTTTGACCGGGACTCTGATAATGTATTCCCAAGATTGTATATTTTTGAAAAATTTGCCCAAATAAGATATTTTCACTCCAATCAGTGGGGATCACTATGTCTTTCCCTTCTGACTTTCCCTCCATCACACTTTCCCTTCTGTTAGGTGGCTTTGCAATTGCTTCAGCATTTTGGGGATCCAGGTTAGGGGCAGTTGACTTGGAGATACGCTGTTTTAGGTTTGTGAGATGTATTTACATAGTTTATAGCCACTCCTGGGGTTGTTGCTAGACATCTCAGGGTAAGATTAGTTCTTAGCATACTTCAGTTGCCCTTTGTGCTGACTTACTTGGCATGGTGATATGAAGGTGCAAGGCAGAGGCTACTACAAATCAGTTGTACTTGGATAGTGGGAATAGGTTGTCATGGAGCAGAAACAAGGTTTGCAATGTATGGAGCTAGAAGCTAGTCTGTGGAAAATTCTTTCAGTCATCAGATGAGTAAAATTATAAGTGGAAAACACTTATTAATAAAGTATCTTTTTGGAAGCCAAAAATTTAAACTGAAGATTTACAAAAGATTCAAAATATCAAAAACTTTCTTATTAATTTGGAATGTATGCTAAATGTGCCAAAATCTTGAAGAAAAGAAAGCATTCATTAGAGCCAAGAAAATATAGGTGATTAAAATGACAGCAGAAGACATAAAGATTATGAGAATCAAGGCACTCCCAAAGAGAAAATTAAAAAAAAAAAAAAAAAAAAGCAGGAGAAATAGAAAATAGTCAAGCAAAATACATTTTGGATAGTTAACATAGGTTGGAAAAAACTTCATGCTGATGACCTCATTGACTTTGATGAGGACTGTGGTCTTTGATTATAGCCTTTCACAAAAAGTAATAATGTTATTCAATACTTTAAAGACAACTTTTTCTTCCAAAATTGTGCTTCCAACAATATTTATATAGAATCAAACAGAATGTAAAATAAGCAAAAGAGATGTTTCTCAAAAAAGATATTTTGAAAAAACAACTTTAAATGGTCATACTGTTATGTGATTCCAGCTGTTTTTTCCCCAGGCAAAAACAAAGGTCATAAATATTGTTTGTAAATTATTTTCAACAAGACACTGGATGAGTTTTCAGACTAAATGAATATATTAAAAGCCCTCAAAATCTGTGACTATTTTATCGAGCACAAGACAGCTATTTTTTCCTTAGGCTATCCAGAAATAAGAAAACAACTAAATAACAGTCCATGTGATTTTGAAGAGCTAAAAGGAGTAGCCAAGGTTGTTGCATTTTTTTTTTTCTCTCTCTTTTTTTTTTAGGGCCGCACCTTCTAGGCATATGGAGGTACCCAGGCTAGGGGTCCAATTGGAGCTACAGCTGCCAGCCCATACCATAGCCACAGCAATGCACTATCCGAGCTGCGTCTGCGAACTACACCACAGCTCACAGCAATGCCAGATCCTTTACCCACTGAGCAAGGCCAGGGATCCAACCGCAACCTCATGGTTCCTAGTTGGATTCGTTTCTGCTGCGTCATAATGCGAACTCCGAGGTTACCGCATTTTTAAGAGACCCTTCAGAGGTCATGATGAAATAATGATCATGAATCAAGTAACAAAAATTTAATGGGAATCCTAGAAATAATTGTTAAGTTTAACTCATTTTTGCATGAGAATTTGGAAAAATGCCCCAAATGGGGGAAAAGTAACAGTTTATGAAGAATGAATAGAAATAATGGGAAAATATTTATATAATGAAAGTGTTAACAGATAAATAAACCAAAACCCAAATACTGTTCCATTTTTGTAGATTCTAGGCTGGATGTGTTTGACTCTGATTAGCTGGCCATTATTATCCTCTACTGCTATGATTGAAAAACTATGTATATTGTTAAACTTTTCCAACTGAAAACCAGCTTGTGTCTTTATTCAACGATGTGAAATAGCTTTTGGAAATGGTAATGTGTGGCTGAAAACATTCATGGAGTATTGTCCAACAACGTGGCAGCTATGAAAGGTGAAGAAAAGGGCTCCTAGCACTTTTTGAAGATATTAACAAGTGCAGGATGTACAGCATGTGCAGCTCATTCCTTTAATCTGGTAAGAGAAAAAGCTGCTTCAACAGTTGTTAATCACAGCTGTTATTGTGATTTGGCATTTTATGACAGTTATTTTCATTTACAATTGGCATTTTACGACAGTTATTTTCATTTCCGGTTCCTCTCATAAATGGAGTGTTTTACATACACATCAACTTAGATTAAAAAAAGTGTAATATAATGGTTATGTTCAAGCTTTGCAACATGGGTCAAGGACATTTTATGGACTCTAAAATACATTTTTCAAAGATTGAAAGAAAAATTCCAACACACACAAAAACCAAAAAGCTTATTAAAAAAATTGACAGCAAGCAGATAGATCATTAAAACTGCAAAATAGGAAGACACTTTGAAATGTTTCTATATTTAAGAAATTTTCATCACTTTATTTGAATTACATAAAGGGGACCATCTTTTGTCATCTTTAAATCCATTTATAAAGAACTGAGAAAAAATTCAGATTAAAAATTAATGGACTATTTGTGGCTGTGGCTGTGAAGTAGGCCAGCAGCTATAGCTCTGATTCGACCTCTAGCCTGGGAATCTCCTTGTGCTGCAGGTGTGGCCCTAAAAAGACCTAAAAAAAAAAAAAAAAAAAAAAAAAAATTAATGGACTATGAACCAAAAGTGGAAAAGGAAAGCAATTAAGTTAATAGAAATTATTCTGATATCAACAAGTATTTGTGGAGTTCCCGTCCTGGCTCAGCGGAAATGAAGCTGTCTAGGAACCATGAGTTTGCGGGTTTGATCCTTGGCCTCGCTCAGTGTGTTAAGGATCTGGTGTTGCCATGAGCTGTGGTGTAGGTTGCAGATGAGGATTGGATCTGATGTTGCTGTGACTCTGGTGTAGGCCAGCAACTGTAGCTCCAACTGGACCCCTAGCCTTGGAACCTCCATATGCCCCAGGTGTGGCCTTAAAAAAAAAAGTATTTGTAACAAAAACGACTTCAAATCATCATAAAAAGCAGGAATTCACTAGATGGAGAGATACATGTCAAATACAAGTGATGAATAGGCTCTTGGGTTGTTTGATAATGCAATTAATGAGAGGAAGGAATCATATGAACACACTAAAAGGAGTTAAAGCTGTTTCTGATTTGACACATACATGACTACTTTGAAAAAAGTAATATAAAACTCATAATATGCCATTACAACAAGGACATTAAAAATGAGTAGTAACTCTTATTGATTCAAAGAATATTCTTTTCTTTTCCTTTTTAGGACCATGCCAATGGCATACAGAAATTTTCAGACTAGGAGTCAAATCAGTCTATGCCACAGCAATGTGGGATCCAAGCCACGTCTGCAACCTACACCACAGCTCACAGAAAGGCCCGATCCTTAATCCACTGAGCAAGGCCAGGGATCAAACCGAGTCCTCGAGGATACTAGTCTGGTTTGTAATCCACTAAGCCACAACGGGAACTCTTAATTGAAAGAATATTTTTGATTTATTACTGCACAAAGAAACTTGAAAACCCTGACATCTTACTGTGCCTATCTGAAAAAACTAACAACCTTAAAGCACTTTCCCCAAACTTGACAACCATTCTTAAAATTTACATGATATTAACACAAAGTTGTTATATTTTCCTAAACTGTCAATAATGCAAAAAATTTTAATCAACCAAAAGATTGAATTATCTTTCTATTCTTTATAGAAAATGATATTACAAAGTCATTGTCACATGAAGAGGTAGTTAAAAAGTAGCAGATTGAACTCCTGATGTGGCCACAACGTGAGCCCACTAAGGCCTTCTTCTGCTGATTACAACTGAAAATGCTAGACAGCATGCAAAGAGAAACTATCTGAAGACTTTGAAAATTAAAGAAAAGCAAAAGATTGGAGAAAGGAGTCAAAACCCGACTGAAGTGAGTTGTGTGGGGGTAAGTTTCCTACTTTTTCCCTTTTTTTGGGTCATGGTCTTAAGCTCAGTGTGGGCTCCTGGCACAGCAGAGGCATCCACACTGTAGACAGCGACAACTTAGAGAAATCCCATCTGTGTGTCCAGAAGACCAGGAATGGGGATCCCTATGGGCCAAAGAGTGTGAGGGTAATATTCTCCTGTTTTACTTCCTTTTGTCTATGTTTGTGGCTTACAGAGCTCTGGCCTATAGTGGAACTGAAGCTGTGGGTTTCCTGCCTTTCTCTCCAGAGAGAAGTTGAGAAAGGGGAGCTCAGGGCCAGAGAAGGTAGGGAGAATCCCTGTTTGTTCATGTTTTTTTTAAGCCTTCCTTTTTTTTCTCTCCGCCTTGCCCCATGGGTGGCCCCAATTGTGGGAACTATGCAGCAGCATGAGCATCTAGAAATCCAAAAGGAATCCCATTTTTCTCGCCAGAGGAAAAAGGGCTCCTGTGGGCAGGACAGTGTGGGAGAAATCCCTGAGGGGAGAGACTTGGAAAAGATGACCCCCACCCCCGCCCCCAGACCCATCACTGAGTTGCACCTGTGTGGGTGAACTGTTTTAACTCACAACACTTCTGACACCAATTTTTTTTTTTTCTTACACCAACCAATTTTCCAACTCTGTGGACATCAACTGGGTGTTCACCAATCACTTCAGTTCTGACACTAATTACCAGAAATTAGCATCAGACACTACAGGTTTAAAGTGCTAGGTCCTGGAAGATGTCCGTCACTTCAGATGCCAGTCACAAGGATTGGGTCCCCAGGTTACAAATCAGGGGTTCCTAAAACCCTCCTCCCTCAGGTTCAGTGATTTGCTCAAAAACAGCTCATAGAACTAAGGAAAATAGTTTAGTTACCAGTGCTAGTTTATCATAAAGGATACAACTCAGGAACAGCCAAGAAATGGCAAAAAGACAAAACAAAAAAAAAGTACCAAAAAATCATGAAATATTTAGATGTAAATCTAACAAAAATATGCAGGATCTGTATGTCAAAAACTACAAAATAATGATGAAAGAAATCAAAGAAGTTCTGTTTTTTTTTTGGTCTTTTTGCCTTTCGAAGGCTGCTCCCATGGCATGTGGAGTTTCCCAGGCTAGGGGTCGAATTGGAGCTGTAGTTGCCGGCCTACACCACAGCCACAGCAACGCAGGATCTTAGCCACATCTGGAACCTACACCACAGCTCATGGCAACGCCGGATCCTTAACCCACTGAGCAAGGCCAGGGATCAAACCTGCAACCTCATGGTTCCTAGTCGGATTCGTTAACCACTGAGCCACGACGGGAATTCTTCAAAGAAGTTCTAAATAGATGGAGAGAAATACTCTGTTCTTGGACTGGAAGACTCAATATTGTTAATAGGCCAAATTTCCTCAAACTAATTCATATATTCAATGCAATTCCAATAAAAATCATAGAAATTTTTTCCCTAGGAATTTATAACTGTATTTAACTTCCATATAGAACTAGAATAGCCAAAACAATTTTTTAAAAGAACAAAGTTGAAGGAGTCGCACTATCTCATTTAATTACTGTAAAGTTATAGTAGTTAAGATGGTGTGGCAAATGGCAAAAATATAGAACATTGGATCAATGGAAAGAAAGGGAAGAAAGAGGAGGGCCAGAAATAGATCCACAGATACATAGTAAACTGATTCTTGACAAAATGCAAAGACAAATCAATAGAAAAATGGTAAGCTTTTGAACAGTTGCTGCTGAAACAATTTGACATTTATATGCAAAAAAACTAAGAAACTGAACTGCAACTCATACCTCACACCTTAGAGAAAATTAACTCATAATGAATCGTAGACCTAAAAGCAAAATCTTAAAGCATAAAACATGTAGATGAAAACTTAGGAAAAAGTCTTTGTGATCTTGTGTTAAATAAAGATTTCTTAGATATGACATTAAAGGCACAACCCATAAAAGAAAAAATGATAAATTATCTGCATTAAAATTAAGAATATATAGAGCTTCCTAGTGGCACAGCTGTGGTGTGAATTTCATCCCTGGCCCAAGAACTTCTGTATGCCATGGGCAAGGCCAAGAAAAAAAAGAAAGAAATTAAAAAAAAGAATTTATGCTCTTTGCCTAATGTACAGCACAGATAACTATATCCAATATCTGTGATAAACCATAATGGAAAAGAATATGAATATATTCCTTTATATATTTATAAAGGAATCACTTTGTATTAATTTTATAGAAATTAAAATAGCTTTGTAAATCATCTAGACTTCAATAAGATAAATTTAAAAAAGAATTTGTTCTTTTTTTTTTTTTTTTTTTTTGGCTTTTTAGGGCCACACCTGAGGCATATGGAGGTTCCCAGGCTAGGGGTCCAATAGGAGCTGTAGCTGCCGGCCTATGCCACAGTCACAGCAACATGGGATCCGAGCAGCATCTATGACCTACACCACAGCTCACAGCAACATTGGATCCTTAACCCACTGAGTGAGGTCAGGGATCAAACCCACAACCTCATTGTTCCTGGTCGGATTTGTTTCTGCTGCGCCACGATGGGAATTCCAATTTATGCTCTTTGAAAGACACTTAAGTGAATGAATAGACAAGGCACAGATGGGGGAAATATCTGAAAGTTGCACATATCATTTTTAATGATTAAACTAATATCTAGAATTTATAAAGAATTTTCAAACTCATTAATAAAAAGACAGATAATATAATTTAAAAATGGGCAATTTTTTGAAGAGATAATTCCCTGAGTATGACCTATTTGGGGAATAAAGAGAAAACTGTACAGCTGGTGTGTCCACAAAGGTAGCACCTAGAGATGGTTTGGGCCCTGAATACACTATCCAGGAAGTTGGTCTTTAATTTGTAAATAAGTATCGGGTCTGATTTCAGTATTGCCATAGCATGGGGCCTTTTCTAGAATCATGTACATATACAGAAAACTAGTGCTTTTGAATACGTCTTCTAAAGTGAAGTTCCTTTTACACTTTGGCTCAAAAGTATTCTTAAAGCTTTTTTTTTTTTTTGTCTTTTTGCTATTTCTCGGGCTGCTCCTGTGGCATATGGAGGTTCCCAGGCTAGGGGTCGAATAGGAGCTATAGCCGCCAGCCTAAGCCAGAGTCACAGCAACTCGGGATCCGAGCTGCATCTGCAACCTACACCACAGCTCACGGCAACGCTGGATCGTTAACCCACTGAGCAAGGCCAGGGATTGAACCCGCAACCTCATGGTTCCTAGTCGGATTCGTTAACCACTGAGCCACGACTGGAACTCCTTCTTAAAGCTTTTTAACTTGTTCACAATTCAGCTGCATACAGAACCATATGGAATTTTATTTATATATATGCTTATTACAGATGGAATGATATAGCTTGGATTAGAAGTTTGGTTTAGTGTCTACTGTTTGGGAAAACTAGTTCTTAAGATTTATAAGAAATGAGTTGTTTAGTTAGGATTTCCTGTTGCCTAATTTTAGAGGTTTCTCAAACAAATCAGTCCTACACTTTTTCTCATGTATTGGGTTCATGCCTCAAAGCAGCAAGTCTTTTCCTTTATCCTTATCTTTAGTTTTTCTTCTTTCCTCATTTCTTAGAACTTCGTCTTTAATTTTTCACATCTCTTTTTCTTTCTTCCTTCAAGCTTTTGCAGTCTTTTTCAAATCCCTGGCATTTCTCAGTTCTGTTTTTATAAGACATTTTTCTTTTATACCCACTCTTCCATTGGTGATCACTTGTAAATCACCATGACAATATTTTTTCCTGTTAGCTACTGCCTGCACATGTTTTACTAAGCTCCTCAGGGCAGAAAATTTGTCTTCCATATTTTATGCTTTGTAAAGTGCCATGTACTCTTATGACTTCTATTAACAATAAATCTAAGTATGAATTAGCTACATCTTCCTTGTTTTATGTGTAAGCTTTACATGCATACAAGAGAAGACAAGTTTCACCAGCTCCCTGATTTTGTCATGTGTATCATTATTTTTTAGGTAGCATTAGAATGCCATCTTTTGGAATTACTGGGCAGCAAGCCAATAATTTATTGTAACCTACTTATTTCACATATGTATTTTCCAGAACAAGCAAATTATTTTTTTCATTTTAAGAAGGAAATGTTTTTTCAGTAAACTAGATTGAGCTCACATGGAATTGTCTACATGTCAGGATACATTCTGCTCTAATTTTATTTTCTTTATTTAAAAAAAATTTGGCCACACAGCATATGGAAGTTCCCTAGCCAGGGATTGAATCTAAGCCATAGCTGCGACCTGCACCATAGCTGTGGCAACACCCGATCCTTAACCCACTGTGCTGGGCTGGGGATTGAACCCACGCCTCTGCAGCAACCAGAGCTACTGCAGCTGGATCCTTAACCCACTGTACCACAGCGGAAACTCCTTGTGTTTTATTTATTTATTTAAATTTTTGGCTGCCATTGCAGCCCATGGATTTCCTGGGCCAAGGATCAGATGTGATCCACAGTTGTGACCATGTTTCAGCTGTGGCAGTGCTGTATTCCTAACCCACTGTGTTGGCCAGGGATTGAACTTGACATCCCAGCATCATTGTGCCACAGTGGTAACTCTCTATTTTATTTTATTTTATTTTATTTTTTGGGTTGGAGGGCCCCACCTGCAGCACATGGAAATTCCCAGGCTGGAGTTAAATCAGAGCCGCAGCTGCCATCCCATGTCACAACCACAGCAATGTGGGATCTGAGCCATGACTTTGACCTACACCACATCTCATGGCAATGCTGGATTGTCAACCCACTGAGCAAGACCAGGGATTGAACCCACATCCTCATGGATACTAGTTGGGTTCATAACCCAGTAAGTCACAATGGGAACTCCCATGTTCTAATTTTAAATCATGCCTTTCAGACACAAATGGTCCCTGAACTTATGCATTGTATATAATCTAGGAAACTTTAATGTTAGACTTGATGAATGTCAGTATCAAAATACATGGATATTTTCAGTTATTTCATAGCAGTCTAGACTTTATTTCTTCACTTAATAAAGTGAGGAAATAAATTTTTTATTATTATTAAAGTACAGTTGATTTACAACATTTTTTCAAGTTCTTTTGTACAGCAGAGTGATCCAATCACACACATTTCCTTCGCTGTACAGTAGGATCCCATTGCCTGTCTATTCTATTGCATCCAAAACCCCCCAAAATGCCCATCAATCCCACTCCCTCCCCTTTTACCTTGGGAACTGAAAGTCTGCTCTTCTTGGCCATGATCTGTTTGTTTTTTGTTTCTTTGTTTCTTATTTTTAGATAGGATCATCTGTTCCATATTTTAGATTCCACAAATTTGTGATATCATATGGTATTTGTCTTTTTCTTTCTGACTTACTTCACTTAGTATGAGAGTCTCTAGATCCATCCATGTTGCTGTATATGGCATTAGCTTGTTTTTTTTATGGCTAGGTAATATTCTATTGTATATATGTACCACTTCTTCTTAATCTGTTCATCTGTTGATGGACATTTAGGTTGTTTCCATGTCTTGGCTATTGTGAATAGTGCTGCTATGAAAATAGGGGTGCATGTATCTTTTTCAATGAAAGTTTTGTCTGGATATATGGCCAGCAGTGGAATTGCTGGATTATATGGTAGCCTCTATATTTAGTTTCCTGAGGTACTTCCATACTGTTTTCCACAGTGGTTTTACCAATTTACATTCTCACCAACAGTGGAGGAGGGTACCTTTTTCTCCACACCCTCTTTAGCATTTGACTTGTTAATGATGGCCATCCTGACTGGTGTGAGGTGGTACCTCACTGTAGTTTTGATTTGCATTTCTCTGATAATTAGTGATATTGAGCATTTTTTCATATGCCTGTTGGCCATCCGTATGTCTTCTTCAGAGTAATGTCCATTTTGGTCTTCTGCCCATTTTTCAATTGGGTTGTTTGTTTTTTGTTGTTTCTTTTCTGTTGTTGAGTTGCATCAGTTCTTCGTATATTTTGGAGATTAGGCCCTTGTCTGCTGCATCATTTGCAAAGATTTTCTCCCATTCTCTGGGTTGTCTTTTCATTTTTTTTTTTTTTTTTTGTGGTTTCCTTTGCTGTGTAAAAGCTTTTGAGTTTGATTAGGTCCCATTGGTTTATTTGTGTCTTTATCGTCATTATTCTGGGAGGTAGATCAAACAAGATATTACTGTGATTTAAGTCAAAGAGCATTTTGCCTATGTTTTCTTGCAGGAGTTTTACAGTGTCTGGCCTTATATTTAGGTCTTTAATCAATTTTGAGTTTATTTTTGTATATGGTGTTAGTGTTCTATTTTCATTCTTTTACATGTAGCTTTCCAGTTTTCCCAGCACCATTTATTGAAGAGGCTATTTTTCTTCCACTGTATGTTCTGTCCTTCTTTGTCATAGATTAGTGGACCATAGGTACTTGGGTTTATATCTGGGCTTTCTATCCTGTTCCAATTGTCTATATTTCTGTTTTTGTGCCCCTCACTTTTTGTTTTATGGGAATGTGGGAACTACATTTAGCTCACATTTGCCTCTAGAGCATGGGATGGATGAGCCTCAAAGTGAAGTGAGCAAATTTCTGCAGCAAAAGCTCTTGGCTTTTGATGCTGTGCTTTTTCCAATTTGTTGTCCCTCTCCTCCCAAGCACTATCTGTCTATCTACAAAACCCTTCAGAGACAGCTGAGAGTAACCTCAAGTGCCATCTTCCTTAGATATAAAATTTTAGAAGACAAGAGAATGTTTTAGTGATCTTAGGGTAAAAGATCTCTTAAACAGGAAACAGATACCACTGATTATAAAGGAAAAGAGTGATATACTGAACTCAATTAAGAATTTATTTTTGTCAAAAGACATTATAGAGTGAAAAGGCAAACCAAAGAGTGGAAAAAATACTTGTAGCACATATAATCAACCAAAGACTTGTTTCCACATTATATAATCAATTAATACAAATCAATAGAAAAAGTTAACCCAAAATAAAAATGGGCAAACACCTGAACAATGAACAATGCTCATATGAAAAGATGCTGTTCTTTATTAATAATCAGGGAAATGCAAAACAGTGCCACAATAAGTGGCATTACATATCCATTAGATTGGCAAAAATTAAAATGTTAGATAATTCAAGTATTGGTGAGGATGTAGAGCAACAGGAACTTTTATTTTTTTAATTAAAAATTTTTTAAAATTAAATTTTATTGGGTTATAGCTGATTTACAATAGTGTGTTAGTTTTAGGTGTATAGCAAAGTGAATCAGTTATATGGAAATTTTGTATGTTATTGTTGATTATATAAGTCGGCACAATCCTTTTGAAAAATTTTGGCATAGTCCTATAAAGCTGAACGTAAACATACCCTATGAACCAGAAATTCTATACCAACATAAAGACTCTACAGAAATCTATGTTTATATGCTTCAGAACACACACACACACACACACACACATTCGTAACGGCGCTGTTTATAATTATCCCAAAGCTGGAAATAAACTGTAGGTCCACCAACAGTAGAATAGATAAATAAATTATGGTATATCAATGCAATATATTATCCTACAGCAATGACAAAGAATAAATTACAGCTACATCCACATGGATGAATCTTTTTTTTTTTGGGCCATGCCTGTGGCTTGCGGAAGTTCCCAGGCTGGGGATCGGACCCACGGCATAGCAGCGACCCAAGCTGAAGCTGCAGTGACAATGCTGGATCCTTAGCCCACTGTACCACAAGAGAACTTCACATGGCTGAATCTTAGAGACATAACTTTGGTTAAAAAAGTCCAAGATGTGAAAAAAAAAACCTTACTGTATGATTCCATTTACATAGAGTTTAAAAACAGGCAGAAGCCATATTGTTTAAGAGTGAGTAATTAGGCAATAAAACTCTAAGGGAAAGCAAGAAAGTGAATATGTTACTAAGTGGTTATCCTTAGGTACTTGAGGGTTATAAGGGAAGGGGTACTTTGAGGCTTTGTGGTGTTGGTAATGTTCTACTTTTTGAGCCAGTGAAGGTTACATGAGTGTTTGGGTTATAGTAGTACACTTTAAGTAGTACACTTCTGTTTAATGAGCTTTTCTGTGTGTTTGCTATATTTCCCATCACAAAAATAATTGTAATCTTTTCTGCCCATATTTTCTGATTCTTCCTCTACATCTATAGTGCCTCATAGAGAAATAGAGTTGTTACAACAAGACTACGTAGAAAACAAACAATTCGGTCTTGAAAAACAAAATGCTTACCAAGAGTAAAAAAAAGCTTTGCTGAGAGTGAAACACAGCATTTAAACCAACTTCTCTCCCAACCCTAGCCAAATTAGCTAAAAACAAACAAACCCTGAACTGGAGCCTAACACTGAAGAATACTGGGGTGGCGGGGGGGCGCAGGGAGGGAAGGATGAGGATGATGGCAGTGGTGGAAAAAGCGAGCTTCAGAGTAGGCTGAGCACCATTTCAGAGGACAGGGTGGGAGCCCTGGGCTAGGGGCCAGGAAAGCTGTTACCACAGCAGCCTGTGAAGGCTTCCTGCTGCTTACGTTTGCATAGTACAACAGGAGACACCAGCTTCCCTCTGAACTGCTGGGTAGAGAGCCTAGGACACCTCTGTCAAAGGTGGGGGGGTGAAATCTTGGGCCACTTGGTTGCTATACCTTCTCCATTTCTTCAGTCCTCCCATCCCTCCTATCCCGAGAGATTTTAGTTTGCAGGGCCCAAGAGTACCCCCCTATATATATACATATGTATATATATATATAATTTTTTTTTTTTCTTTGTAGGACCACACCTGTAGCAAAAGGAAATTCCCACACTAGGATCGAATTGGAGCTGCAGCTGCTGGCCTATGTCACAGCCACAGCAACACTAGATCCAAGCCACATTTGTTACCTAGGAGGCAGCTTGCAGCAATGTCAGATCCTTAACTCACTGAGGGAGGCCAGGGATTGAACTGGCATCTTTACAGACACTATGTCGGATTCATAACCTACTAAGCCACAATGGTAACTGCAGAGTTTATGTTTTAATAAGCACTTCGGATAATTCATGCAGATGGCCTCTGGCACTGGGGTATTGTTGCCCAGAGGAACTCCTTGATAAGAAGGTAAGAATCACCAGTGGCACTTGGTGGCAATTTTTAAATCCAAATTTCTGGGCCCCATACCAGACTTATACAATCAGAATCTTAGGGTGGAAGACTGAGAATTTTTTTTGTTTTCTTTTGGCCACGCCCATAGCATGTGGAAGTTCCCAGGCCAGGGATAGAACTTGAGCTACAGCAATGACCTGAGCTGCTGTAGTGACAACACTGTATCCTTAACTTGTTTGGCCACAAGGGAACTTCAAGAATTTGTTTTTTCAGGAGTTCCTATTATGGTGCAGCGGAAATGAATCCGACTGGTAACCATGAGGTTGCAGGTTCAATCACTGGCCTTGCTCAGTGGGTTAAGGATCTGGTGTTGCCATGAGCTGTGGTGTAGTTTGCAGACATGGCTTGGATCCAGTGTTGCTGCAGCTGTGGTGCAGGCCAGCAGCTGTAGCTCCAATTCAACTCCTAGCCTGGGAACCTCCATATGCCGCAAGTGCGGCCCTAAAAAAGAAAAAAAGCAAAAAACCCCTCAATTTGTTTTTTCAATGAAGGCCCCAGGCAATTTTAAATTCTGGGGAACTTCTCTAAAGACTTCCACTTTTTCTTTCATTTTCCGCAATATATTTAAAAACGTTTATAATAAGATATTTTCATTTTGAAAAAAATAAGTACCTTGTGGAAAAGAACCTATTACAAACTGTAAACTGCTTTTTTTGGTCCAGCCCAGACTTCTCCTTAAGTGTTGCAGACCCAGAGATCTATTTACATTTCTTCTTGAGGTCACAAAAACATGAGACTCAACATGTTCAAAATGAAATCTCCATTTTCCCCCAAACCTGACACTCTTTCAGTGTTCCCCACACTTCAGTGAGCATTGCTATTCACCCACTGGGCCTGCTAGAAATCCTGTCATTTTTGTTTGTTTGTTTGTTTGTTTGCTTTTTAGGACCACACCCACAGCAAATGGAAGTTCTCAGCCTAGGGGTTCAATTAGAGCTGCAGCTGCCAGCCTACACCACAGCCACAGGAACTCAGGATCCTAGCCATGTTTGCCCACATCCTCATGGATACTAGTCAGTTTTGTTAACTGCTGAGCCACAATGGGAACTCCTGAGGTCCTGCCACTTCTGGCTTCTTCCTCTCCTTCAATCCCCATTCATTCCACTCCACCATATCTAAATTAATTCCTAAGACCTCCCATTTTACTTCCTAAATTGTTCCATTTTCCCTTGTGCCCATCCCAGTCCACTTGAGCCACTTACCACCAACACCAACCATGACCCATAGATCCTAACTGATCCAAGGCTGGCCCTGTTCAGGTTCCTAACTGCAACTGGAATGATCTTTTCAAAACACAGATCTGATCAGGTCAAATCCCTTCCCCCAAACTTCTCTCAAGAAAAAGATGAAGGTTCTCAGTATGGCCAATCAAGTCCTGCTTAGTCTGTTCTTTAGCTAACTATTCTCTAGCCACAGTGGCCTCCTTTGAGTCTGAAGCTTGCACTCTTTCCTCCTGACAAAAGGCCTTTGCGCATGTTCCCTCTGTTTTCTCTTCTCCTTTCTTTAGATTCTCATCCTTTAGACCTCTATTCCAGTGGGACCTCCTCAAGGATGGCTCACCTTTTCTGACAAGATCAGTGAATGACCCTAATGTAAGCTCTCATAGTACCTATCTCTTGCAATTTTCATTTATCTAATGTGACTCACTTATTTGTTGGATTAGACCTTTTCAAATTCCTTTTCCCAGAATAGTTTCCTTGCTCATCTTCTTTGTTCTTTAGATTTCACTTCCTGAACCTATCCCAGAACTATTTAGGATTAATAGGGGATAACTCTACAATATTGGGACTCAGTTAAAGCATCACCTTCATTGGCTTTCCCACATCCCTTCTGGATGCTTATCATTAACATTAGCCTGTACTACAACATTTATTTACCTTATATTGCATTTTTTGTTTTCTTGCAGGTTTCTCTCAGTAGTGTCAGCTGCTTTAGGACAATTGTTTCATTTATCTCTGTATCCTTAGCATTTAACACAGGGTCTTATCCTCAATAAATATTTGGAATGACCCTTATGGTGCACATGCTTATTTCTGTTTCTAATGTCTCTTCTCACTGTATCTGACAAAGTCTTATCATTTAATATAAAGGAAGAAGTATTATAGTATTACCTTCAACAATATATTGTATAATTTTTCTACTTTTCAGTTGATTCAATTGAAAACTGACACCTTAAAAGGTTGTTGGGAGGACTAAGAGAGTTGATGATTCCATTATTTCTCCCCTTGTCAATCAAAACTTCTCATCTTCTAGATCAATTACCTAGGGAATTTTTGTCTCAGGAATAGGTTTTTTGGAATCTATTGCACCCAGCTAGCTCTTCTCTTCTCCCCTTCTATTTTTGTCCCATTTACATTAGATCTTGACAGTTCAATTAAAACTACAAAACAAATTATTAGCGAGTAGAAAATAATTCCTTATTCTCTTAGGAAGAGATCATCCTGAGGTGGGGAGATGTATTTGCATAACTGCACAGGCCTTTTTTTAAACAAACAAAACTTTGAATTGCAAAGGATGAAAAACAAAATGGTTAAATTTTCATGCCCAAATAGATAAAATGTTTTCTTCTCATTTTCTTTTAGATTTGTAAAGTGACCCAGATTACACAAGAAGAAACTTTGGTTCCCTTCCCCTCACATTTACAAGGCTGGAACTAAAGATTTTAGCAGTTAAGGAACTCCACAGTGAGTCATCTGATAGCTTCCAGTATAATAAATTATTCTTACCAAGTAGATACTATGCTCACTTTCTTTTACTTAACCTGTTTGGTGTCAAGGTTTAAACATAGCATATTAAAATGATTATACTCTTTAAAAATAATGGACACTTTAAAAATTATTTTAAAATGTGTATGTAACTAAATAGAAAAATCCCATGAAAAGTATCTGTACACAGGGGTTAAACATGACAAAAGCTTTTGCTGAAGTTTCTCTACGCCCACACAACTTAGTGCGGTTCAAGTACCATTTGTTATTTACACCTGTCATTCCCAGTTGACTAGGAAATTTAATGCTTTTTAGCCACTGTTTTAAAACTGAGGCAAATAAAACCTGGGTGGTTTATTTGCGGGCCTAGTACCAGCACCTGTGACAGGAGTGTTCTTGGCTAAGAGTTTTAAGATAGAAAAATCAGCTTATGTTGTTATCCACAGGCTTTAAATCAATATCATTGTGCCTTTGACGCTAACCACACACTGGTGAGGTAAGCATCCAGTCACAAAAGATCCTTTTTGACGTCCAGAAGTCATAAAAGCCTCAAGCACTCCTGGAGTCTAGGCTGAATTTCTCCGCTGGCATGTTTGGGAACTGGTCTCTCCCAAGCTGTGTAGTATTAACTTGCTCTTCTGGCGGCTGGACGACAGCTGATTGGTGACTCTTCGGGGCGGACTCATCTCCACCCCCAAGCCCGCTCTTCTATCTCTCGGTCTAGGACCATCAGGACTAATTTTGGGGTTTTCTTTAGCCGGTGAGACTTGGCAGAACAGGCTGTAAAAGAAAACGAAGCAGAGGAGGAGCAAGAAGTAACCCCTTTGGTAAGAGTCATAATAAATGGCAATCCACCTCTGAGATGCGACGATGAGCACCCTACTTGGCCACGGAAACCACAGGGACAACTGCCCTGGGGCCAACTGTCCGCCGCGCCCCCAACTGCCCGCCCGGTCACGATCACGTGACGGGGGAGCGGCGCGCGCTGGCCGCGGCTCCGATTGGCCGGCGGCGGGAGCGCGGGGTTTGATGGGAAGGTGTTGGCCGGGCCTCCAGCTCTGTCAGTGGTGGCTGCTGCCTGCTCTGGAGGCGAGCTCCGTGGTGGCCGCCGAAGGTGGCAGAGGTGGACGCTAGCGCCGGGCTTTGCCCGCTTCTTGTTGAAGGTAGAGGGCTCAAAATGAAGGCCGGTGGGAGAGTTCGGCAGTGGGGAGGCGCTCTGAGCTTTTTCCTGGGAAATACTCTGCTGGTCCCCACGCTTGCTTCTCCCAGGCGCCTCCGCCCCACGCGGAGTGGCCTAGGAGCTCTGTGGCGGCGGCTAGTCGAACTCCTGCCCGGCTGCTCGTTCACCCAGTCTCGCCGCCGGATCCCCTTATTGTCCCAGCACAGTGGCAAGGGTGGCCCTGGAGTGCTGGAGACCCCTTTCTGTCTCCCAATGGGGAATTGGTTCCCCAGCCTTTTCTCGGAGATTTCGGGGTTGGGTGGGGCGGTGACTGGGACGAGCTGAGCATTGACTCTTTGGCCCACTTCTGTGTTTGAGCGAAAGGTCAGAAGGTTTTACACTAAGCTATTGCTTTGAGTGGGTTCTTACCCATGTGGTCTTTTTCTGAGTTGTGCGGCGGTGCCGAGAGTTGGAAAGATCGTGAGGGACCGAAAACTGTTAGTGTCATGCTGCTCGGCCCATCCTTGTGGGCGTGGATTGTGCGCCAGCTACTTAGAGAAGCCTCTGTACCTCTGTTGTCCTTATTTGAGCGACGGTGGGCGGTGTAAGGGGTGGAGGGAAGGGCGAGGTTTCGTGTGTGTCATGGACGAGGCAGAAGGGGAAGAACAAGAATTAAAACAACAGTAGTTTTAATTCTTGAACACTGCGTATGGGATTTGAGAGAGAGCTGGGATTAGCGAACTCAGTTTTGCTGATGGTGCTCTCACTGTACTAAGTAAAATCTGAGTCACAGAATTTTCCACGTTCCGCTTTTCCCAGTAGGCTTCTGTTTTGTGGCACCTAGTGTCGATTGTTTTCTCTTTTCCCTGTGGCCTGGGTGTCACCATTGGCAAAATTGTCGTCACAAAATTCAACAGCAGTTTGTATGGATGTGAGTAAGCTTGGTTTCAGGCATATGTTCAAACTGGCAGGGAATGCTAATCTCTTGTTCTCATCGACTCTCATATTTTCATTTTAGAACGAAGTCGATTTTGAACAATTTTCTCCTTTTTTTTGGAACACATTTTTTAAAAAACGAGTGACGCTTTTGAAATTAGAATTTCAAGTTTTCTCTGTCATCTACTGGGATCAGCCCAATGCTGTTAAAAACTTAGTGTTTATATATATTATTAACTTGAAAAAAATGTAAGAAAAGGAAGAAATTATATGGCTTACTACAGGTATGATTTATTACAGAAATCTTTTAATCAAAGAGTCATTTTTTGTAGTATTTAATTCAGAATGAACATTGACTTACCATGAAGACTAGAACTTAATCATTATATAATAAAAGTGCTTTTAGAGCTGTATTTCTTTTCAGTGATTTTAGTTTTGAGTGATAAATGTGGTTTGGGATATTTCAGAATTGTCTTTCAGTTAGGATATTTGGAAGTTAGTGTTCTAGAATAGACACTTTTAATCTCAAGTTGAATAGTAAAATGCGTTGTAGTGGTGGTGTTGATGGTGACTGAATAGTTTCTACTTAAGTTTGGAACTTGATAAACATAAAAGTAAACTTCCTTTGCTGTTAAAGGCCTACGAAGTTATTTTTAATGAAGAGTCTTCAGATTATTTTGCTTTATTTTTCATACTGGAGAAAATGAGAACAATACAATTTCAGTTAAAATGCAAACTAATTTTATTTTCCAGTTTTAAAATTATGAAATAGGTCCTTTATAAGAAGTTAGAAATGTGTTCCATATGAGAAGTATTGCTGTACTACATGTGTTTTCTGGCAATAGTAATAATAATGACTATAATTTATTATGCACTTATTTGTTGGGCACTGTGCCAAGTGATAATGTAATTTCTTGTAATTCATAGAACAATTCTGTGAAGTGTACATATTTTCACCACTTTACAGACGCTGAAACTGAGGCTTAGAGAGTTTAGTTTACTGAAGATCACATAGCTAGTATGTGGTTGAGTCATATTTTGATTCCAGGCCTTTTTTATTCCACTATTTCGAAATGACTTGAAGTAAGCTGAAGATTTAAGAATAACATGTCCGAGATTCTGACACCTAAACCTGAATGTGAATAGCAGTTAGTAGAAAACATACAGATAATATGGTGAGCTTTATTACTTATTGAAAAACACGTTAGATGCATCCAGCTCCAAAGGTCATGTGAAGTCCCACTGTAATACCAGAGTGGAATCACTTGAGATTGAACCATCTGTCCACTCAAGGGCAAGCAAGTTGATTTATGCTTCAGAAAGAAATGCTAGTTATTTGATTCCCATGTATTTTCCATGTTTTGAAAGGAAGCAGAAATGGACTAGAAAACAGCAACAGCCACAACAGTAAAAACAATTTGTATCAAGAAATTAGTATGTCACCGGCTGTTGTAAATACTTTAGAATGCATTATGTCACTTAAAATTTTCAACATTTAAGAGGGCTGTTAACTATCACTCTTTTGCATATGAAGATAATAAATAACTGAGAGATTAGGTACCTTATTTACCCAAGGTTTCATAGTAATGGGCCGTAGGAATTGGAGTTAAGATGTTTGAGTGGCGAAGTGTTTGAAAATAGAAGAGGTATGAAATCAAAGGAATAGAGAAAATAATGAATTTATTTAATTTTGTTAGGCTTTCATATTTGTTGGAAAGTACTACGTTTACATGTGCATTATAGTAAGTCAAGCTTCTTTAACAAACGCTGGAATCTATAGAAAAATTTCTGGAACAATGAGGGTTGATTGGCTCTTTGATTATGAATATGGCATTGACTATTACCATGGTTGTTGTTCTAGAGGGCAAATTTAGAAGCACAATTCCCTCCTTCAGGGATCTTAAAGAGCAAGGCATAGTTTGTTTCATTAACAGCAAAACAATTCTCCAAGCAAATAATCAATGTCAAAGTTGCTATTAATTACAATATATGTATACATTTCCTATTATATGTATTTTAAAAGTGATATGCAGTAAACAAGTAGAGGCAGTGCTTGCAGACTTCTAGTACCAGTTCTGCCCTTAGTTGGAGCTGCATGGTTTTAGCACGTCATTTAGCTTTTCTTCCATGCAGATTTAAGCATTCAGATTTAATCAGATGAAGGCTTTGGGCTACATACTAACCCTTTCTCAGTAACTGTTTACCAGCTATTTGAGAATGTCTGAGGTTCTTTTATATATTTTATATATAAATATTCCAATCTAATCTATAGAAAGACTTTATTTCTGCTTTGAGTTATTAGAAATAGCTTGCTGCTTTTTTTGCCTTTTTAATTGAGTGTGGTTGATTTACAGTATCATAAAGTTTCAGGTGTACAACATAGTGACTTACAGTTTTTAAAAATTATACCCCATTTAGAGTTGTAAAATATTGGCTATATTTTCTGTGCTATACAATATATCCTTGTAACTTATTTTTTCTTTTTAATACGTAGTAGTTTGTACCTCTTTATCCTCCTACCCCTATCTTGTTGCTTTTTACAAAATCAAAACCTAAAATATATCTGGCTCCACTACTTAGTATCTTTGGGAACTTAGTGAAATTCTTCACTTCCATAGCCTCAGTTTTTTCATTTGTAAAATGGAATGATAGTAGTATCTAAATGATAAAATTCATGTAAAGCATTTGTTTTAGGGCCTCCTAGATTAAGTACTCACCAAGGTTCTAAATCATATTATTGTTGTCATTACTTTCAAATATTAAAAATCCTGATTTGTGATGGCTACAGACTTAACTGGGGGACAAATAACTGTTTCAAACCAAAATGTGTAGGTCAGTTGTATATAAAACACTGTGCTGTACACCATACATGTACGGTGTAATATATACTTTGAAAATACACAAGTTAAGGGGCTCGTCTGAATCTTCCCTCCTTAACCACCTTTCTTGGTGATTTTTAGCATCTTAAAGTTTTAAGATCTATTTAATGTCCTAACTCAGAAATTTATACTTTTGTTCACTAAAGTTTCTGGATTTCCTACAACCACATATTAGAAATTTGAATACTGGAGTTCCCGTCGTGGCGCAGTGGTTAACGAATCCGACTAGGAACCATGAGGTTGTGGGTTCGGTCCCTGCCCTTGCTCAGTGGGTTAACGATCCGGCGTTGCCGTGAGCTGTGGTGTAGGTTGCAGACGTGGCTCGGATCCCGCGTTGCTGTGGCTCTGGTGTAGGCCGGTGGCTACAGCTCCGATTGGACCCCTAGCCTGGGAACCTCCATATGCCGCGGGAGCGGCCCAAGAAATAGCAACAACAACAACAACAACAAAAAAGAGAAAAAAAAAAAAAAAAAGAAATTTGAATACTGAGTTATTACTGAAGGATTGAGTTACTATTGAAGGATTAATATTCATATTTAGATTGCAACTTGAATGTCGCTTATAACATTCTTTATATTTATAAACTTCAAAAAAATTCAGGACTGATTATAGGTATTTTTGTCCCTAAAAATCACTTTGTAAGTGCATTTCATTATTGAGCTTTTCGTTACTTCTTTAACCAGGAAAGTCCACGGTTGGCATGCCTTATGCTAATTCCAACCTATAAATAGTGTTGGAGAGTGAATGTACTTACTTGACATTGGCATTATTTTGTGATTAGACTTACGGGTTAAAAAAATTAAGATTTACAGCTTAACTTTTTGTGGGTTGAAATGAAGCAGTTTTATACATTGATACAGTTATAACTGTAACCTAGTAAACGTAGGTAAGTTTGAAAATATACTTTCATTATTTCAACTTAAAAGAATAAAAATTTATGTAATTATTTACTGGTAAATTGATTTAGGGTATAATATTGCTGATGCATTTTTATACATCCATTTTTATTTTTATTTTTATTTTTTTGCTTTTTAGGGCCACACCCACAGCATATGGAGATTCCCAGGCTAGGGGTCTAATTGGAGCTATGGCTGCCAGCCTACACCACAGTCACAGCAACACCAGATCTGAGCCACATCTGTGAACTACACCACGGCCCATGGCAACGCCGGATCCTTAACCCACTGAGCGAGGCCAAGGATCAAACCCACAACCTCATGGTTCCTAGATGGACTCGTTTCTACTTCACCACAACAGGAACTCCTATACATACATTTTTAAACATAAATTGTGATATTTAATTCATTTGAGTTATAGAAAAACAACTAAAAGAAGGGGATATGATTGCTGACATGACATTTAACTAACTTGAGAGACTTACACATTTTCAGAGAGAAGTGTTTATTTGGGTGTCGAAAGGTAGTGAACAGACCAGAAGTCTGAAGATAGAGTGGCTTTGGGTAGTGTTTCTTCTGAGCTATTTGGCAAATCACTAAACTTTTTTCCACTTAGTTTTCTTATCTGTAAAATGGTAATAGTGAAGGCTATCTTGTGTAAAGTGGTAGCATTATTAACAGAAAATAAAATTATGGCCCACAGACATTAAAGGATAAGCCTCGCAGGTAGCTTTAATAACCCTTATTTTCTTACTCATAATCCAGTTGACTTTCTATTCTTATTTGTAAGGTGATGTTATTCTAAACATTGTGGAGTACCCCAAATTCCAAATAACTCATTTATTTGGGAGACTGCTAAATGATAGAAATGGCTATATTTAAGAACTTTTCTTATAACAGCAACATAGGGAACATACTTTAATGGACAGAAAATTGCAAAGTGGTAGGAATATACACTTTTAAAATGCCTTTTCAGTTAAAAAGCCTTTCCAGCTTTGTTTTCACTTTTAAATATTTCCTGGCTTAGAAGGAAGGATTTTTAAAAGGTGGACTGTTTATCAAGACTGTCTGAATTAAAATTCCACATAAGTGGAGTCCAAAAAAATAATATTTTGTAATATTTGGGGAAAGTATTGCAATATCTAACTTTTATGGTAGGTGTGCTGTGTGTTTCACTTAAAGTTTAAAAATACTTGCTTTATTTCTAGCTGTGAATTCGTTTGGACAATTGATGATATTTATCATTGTGCCCAGTTTCTACAAATAAAAAATGGGTGGATTATTTTCTCGTTGGAGGGTAAGTTACTTTTTTTTTCAGCCAGTTCTTAGTCTAATATAAAAGCGTCACATAGAGAGTTCACTGGTGGTCTAGTGGTTAGGACTTGGTACTTTGAATGCTCCGGCCTTGGTTCAGTCCCTGATGTGGGAAATGAGATCCTGAATCAAACTACTGCACACAGTGCTCCCCCACCCTGCAAAGTGTCATACAAAGCTATTTGTAAAGCTTTCCTTTGTGGTGTAGACTTGAGTAATAGTTTAATATTATCCCCAACTCTGTTTAATTTTAATTTTTTTCTTTCTTCTTTTATAAAGTTTTTTATTTGGACTTTAATGGTTCTACTAGCTATATAGGTGTCTGATGTCTCTGTTTAACAGAATTATTTCACTTTGACTTATGAATTATTTTTATTTCTCTATTTATACATTCATGTACAAATGGTTATCTTTCCTTGTTTTCTTTTTTTGGTCTCACCTGTGGCATAAGTTCCCAGGCCAGGGATCAAACCTGCACCATAGCAGTGGCCTGAGCCCCAGCAATGACAACTCTGGATCCTTAACCTGCTGAGCCACCAGAGAACTCCTTGTTTTCTTTTCATACTGCCTAAATTTCAATTGTATTTGAAAGATAGTTTAAATTAAGTATTCTATATAGTACTTATGTGTTTTTTAAAAAATTTATTGGAATATAATTGGCTTGCAAAGTAATGTTAATTTCAGATGTACAGCAAAGTAAATCAGTTATACATATAGAAATACCCATTCCTTTTCAGATTCTTTTCTCATATAGGTTATCACACAGTACTGAGTAAATTTCCCTGTGCTATACAAATACTTATGTTTTTAGAGGCTATATCTTTTTTCTTAAAGCTTGTCACAAATATTTGCTGAAGTCACACTAGATATACTTTTAAGAATTAATAGGTTAAACAAAATTAAAAATGTGGTTTGATTTTATTGGCTAAGTCTTTAGAGGAAGCAGCTTAAATTTAGAGCTATAAAATGTAAAATGTATTTGTAAATGCTCTTCTCCAGTGTAAGAGGAGGTAATATAGTCTGTGACAAATAATTTGCTTTACTTTTTGACTCCTTTTTTTGCCGTAATAATGGAGTCTAGCAATACTTGGTATATAGTTTAGTTTTTGGACTATTTGTCTATTCATCCTTTGTCTTTCTTGTTAGGTTGAACCATATGAAATTACAGATCTTCAACAGTTTGGACTATATAAACAGCAGTTTCATGAGGTTCAGCCTAATATTAACAACTCCTGTGGGAGCTAAAAATAATTGATAATTATTTACCCTCTTAGATTGTTGAGTATATAATTGGTAATTATTTTTTAAGTATTGTATGAGCCATTTTGGCTGATTTTTCTTCTAGGTTATATCAAAAATATCTTTGACATGGAGTCCCCATTGTGGCATAGCAGAAATGAATACGACTAGGAACCGTGAGGTTGCAGGTTCAATCCCTGGCCTCACTCAGTGGGTGAAGGATCTGGTGTTGCCATGAGCTGTGGTGTAAGTTGCAGACATAGCTTGAATCTGGTGCTGCCGTGACTGTGGTGTAGGCTGGCAGCTGTATATCTGATTGGACCCCTAGCCTGGGAATCTCCATATGCTGTAGATCTGGCCCTAAAAAGCAAAAACAAACAAACAAAACAAAAAAACAAAAAACAAAACAAAAAACAAACAAATAAAACAAAAAGCTTTGACAAACAAGCTGTGCTCTAATGAAGTAGTCTTAGATACCCTTTAAAAATCTGATGTTCAGAAAAGTACTTTAGGAATTTAGAATGAAGGTAGCCTATTGATTTTTGACCCCCAGAGTCTTAAGTGAACTTTTAGCAATAATTAATCATACCATCTTTAGTTTTGAAATTTTTAATATGTGAATTCTATTGAATAATCATATCTAAGAAAATTTTCCTTGGAGGAAAATTTGTTTCTCTCAGAGAAGTATATGTTCTATTGGGGTTAAGGATGGAAAATTGAACTATCAGTTGAAAGTACTTCTAGGACTAAAAATAAATAGGAACACCTTATTTCATATTTCTTTAATCTTATGTAATTCTGTTATAATTATTATTTAAATCTATCATTTGTAAATAGGATTACATATTATTGATAACATTGAAAAAACTTAATTTTGTTTTAAAATATTCTTTTATAATTATATAAGTCAAAGTGTTTCCAGTTTTGCAATAACAAGTTTTAATGCTGTTTCTTATTTCTATTTCTATAACAGACAAAACCTTCAACTGTAGAAGTTCTGGAAAATATAGATAAGGTATGTTCTTTGGCTCTGGGGTGTTTTCAATTAATTTTAGGTGTTATGTAAATATTATTTTAGTATATATTATTTTGGAGACCAGATCTAATATGGGAATTTAGAAGTGATATAGTAAGCCTGAGAACTTTAATATTAGGTGATCTCAAAAAAAAAAAAAAAATCCAGAGTCTATCAGTGACTTTAGAAGTCTGGGTCAAGTAATAGTGACTGTTAGAATGAAATCAGATCTCCAACAGTGTATAAATCAATGTTACAGATAGAATAAAGTAGACTATAAAATAGTCTACAGGCGGAAGTATCAAGACGGTGGAGGAGTAAGACGCTCACCTTCTCCCACAAACACAAAATAGTCTGCAACTATTTGTATCAGTTTGCAAACTTCACAGCTTATTATACTTTTGTCATTATAAAAATTGGTTATTCCTTGATGAATAGATTGGAAGAATCTAGTATGGTCACTGTTTCAATTTTTATTAATTCTTTTTATAGCTAGATTTTTTTTAAGGCCTTATGCAGGGAGAATTATTACTTGTTTCCTTTAACAAATACTATCTATTGATGCCAATTGCATACCTCTGATCTTTGCTAACTTGATAGGTTAAAAAAGAATCTTAATTTTGCATTTAAAAAAAGATTTGTCAAATCACAACTGGCATTTTTCATATATTATTAACTTCATTTTTAGTTTTTTTTATATTGTTTTAAAATACTACGGTGTTATAAATTCATTGAATTTTAAGAGTTCTTTCTCTTTAACCTTTCTATTACATTAAAAATTTTTAACATTTGAATTTCTTTATGAATTCGAGATTTAATAATATAAAATAACTTTCTCCTAACAGGAAATTCAAGCATTGGAAGAATTTAGGGAAAAAAATCAGAGATTACAAAAATTATGGGTTGGAAGATTAATTCTCTACTCCTCAATTCTCTATCTGTTTACGTGTTTAATTGTATACTTATGGTATCTCCCCGATGAACTTACAGCAAGACTTGCCATGACACTCCCATTTTTTGCTTTCCCGTTGATGTAAGTAAAATGTTCTTTTTGTTGACCTTTCCTCTTTCTGACCAGATAGTTTTAATATAGTCAGTTTCTGTTATGAAACAGTAATGTTGTAGATGGAATAAATTTGCCCTTTTTTTGCAGTTTAAAAACTATTTCTTTAAGAAAGTGGAATAATATTTTTAAATCTTTACTTACAATCCAACATACTTGAAGAATATGACCCACTGGACATTGGTAATAATGACTCTATGTGGTAATCTTTTGTGATTTTCTAATAGAGGATCATGCTTCCTGAAGAGCATTGGGTATGGAATGGGAATTGAGATTGTGGGTAATGGCAAATGAAGGATGGCTTGTAAAACAAAAAGAACAACTGCCCCAATGATTCTGAGTGTATTCCATTCATCTGACCCTTCCCCTCTTCTTAGTAACTGCTTTAAAGCAATTGACCCTTACTATAGAAATATTTTATAATACAGCACTTTACAGGAGGTGTGTCATGATTGAGAATTTTGTGAGACAGTTGAATGAAAAATTTGTTCATTCAATCAAATTTTTATAGGTACAGTTGTGTATCATGATGTGTAGTACACAAAAATACAAAACCTTTGATGGTAGATCTTAGACTGTTTACATAAATTAGGTATGATTAATATTTATGAGAGAGAAATGCCAAATACTTTGGGATCATTAAACAGAGTCCCCAACACTGTCTGGAGTGGAGGTGGGGTCAGGGAAGGGCCTTTGTAATCTCTTTCTGCCACAAATTTAGTGACTTAAAGCAACACCCATTTATTATAACACAATTGTGTACGTCAGTAGTCCAGTTGGTTTGACATTCTTTGCTTAGGGTCTTGCAGGCCTAAACCAAAGTTATCAGTTGAGGGGAGAATCTGCTTCCAGGCTCAAACACAGTGTTGACTGACTTCTTTCTACTGCACCTCTCTGACGTCCTTTTCTGCCCTTGGCTAGGAGAAACCTCTGCTCTTAAGGGGTTAACTAATTCATTAGACCTACCAGGGTAATCCAGGTTCATCTCCCTATTTTAAAGTCAACTAAGTAATACATAATTATATCTGCAAAATACCTTCATAGCAGTACCTAGATTACTATTTGATTGTACAACCAGAGGATGGAAATCTTGGAAAGAGAGAGGAGGATATCTTTAGAATTCTGCCTACTACAGTCTCCCTGAGATAGTGGGATTGAGACATGAGGGATGAGTATGTGTAGCAAGGGTGGTGCGACATGGTACGTAGTGTTTTAGGCAGAAGGAACAGCATATTTGAAGGCCCTAAGGGAGGATAGAGCATAGTAGCTTTAAAGAATTGAAAGGCCAAAAACTAGATTATAGAGGAAAGACTGGATAGTTTGGCAAAGGATATTTTTTTGTGGGCTTTATAGTCCATGATAAGAATTCTAGGTTTTAATCTGAGAGTAATGGGAAGCCATTGGAGATTTTTAAGGAGGAGTATGACGTGATCATACTGTTACCTTGAAAATACCACTGAGGCTACTGCATGGAGAATAAATTAGAAGGGAGTAGGAATGGATCTGGAGTAGCAAGTTAGAAGATTATTGTAGTTATCTAGAGGAGGAATGATTAATAGTGATTTCACTATCAATCAAGTGGTGATTTCACCATTTGAGTGGTGGTAGCAGTGTTGAAGAGAAGCCGATGGGTGGAATGAAGTGGATGGGTTGAAGTGATTTAGGAGGTAGAATTGAGGTAATATGGAAAGGTTCTTAGTCATTGGTTGGATGTTGGGTAAAGGGGAAGAATTGCATCAAGGATAAAATTCAAATTCATGGCTTGGGAAATTTGATTGATGGTAGGTAGTATCATTCATCTAAATAGGGAACAATGTGAGGAGGGGTAGGTTGGTGACCCACTAAGGTATTTTGGTGACAAAATAGCTGTGTTCTATCCAGATAGAGCTGCCAAATGGGATGATTAAGTATTAGTGTGGAGCTCAGGAGAGAAATTTGAGTGGGAAATATAAATTTAGGATTTGGCAACTTATCAATATTAGTCAAGTCATCATCTCTTCATTCAGTAAATGTTGGGCACCTTTAATGTATTAGGTGTTGGGCCAACCCTTAGTGATTAAGAAAGTAGTGACAAGATCTCTGTCCTAATGGAGCTTACATTCCATTGGGGTTGCACAGACAAAAACTGAGAGACAAATGAACATAGTTAATTTAGAGAGAAGTGCAATGAAGAAAATAAACAGTGATGTGATAACGAGTTATAGGCTACTTTTGGATGGTCCTGGAAGGCCTCTTTTGAGGAGGTGGTATTTGGGCTGAGAACTAAAGTATGAGAAAGAACCAGTATGGGAATAATTGGAATATATGGAAAATTATTTATACATATACAGTATATAGTAGCACATACATCCATAGAGAGATGTAGGAAAGGATTATCCTCAAAATATTAATGGTAATTTTCTCTAGGTGGTAGAATTTTAAATAGTTATATTTTTCTACATATTTTGGTATTGTTCATTTTTTTTTTTTTTTTTTTACATCAGGGTGTTCTTCAAATAAAAAAAAAATTCCAAGATCTTTCCATGAAGAAAGAACGGAAAATGCAAAGGCTGTGAAGTAGGAGAGCGCATGACTTATTCAAATAGGGGGTCAAATAGGTATTTCTAGAAAGTATGATGGAGAGGAAGAGTGATATAAGGTGAGCTTGCACAATCAGGCAGGATCTGGGTCCTGGAGAGGAGACTGAATTTCATTTTGGGTGAAATGGGAAGCTTGTAAAGGTTTTAGTGGAAAAATGACATGATGAGATCTAAGTTAAGATCATATGTGCTATCTTGTGGAGATGGAGTAAGTGGAGGATAGGAATAGAAACAGGGAAGTCAGCTTGGAGGCTGTTACAGAAGTTTAATCTAAAATTGAAGATGGATTGGACTGCCCAGTGGGAGTAGAGATGAAGAGATGATTTGGAAATATTTTTTAGGTGAAACTGTGGCAGTTTGATGGGAGGAAATGGAAGATAAGAGAAAAAAGGAACCAGTATATTTAGGTTTTTTTGGCTTGACATTGGTAGGGCGGGATCTTTTTCTTTGGGACTACTATAGTAAACAGTTTTTGCTTAGTCTTTAGTGCAGGGTGTATTTTCAGACTGGAACTCCTGGAGCTGATACAATTTTAACTTTGTATGTAGATAAAAGAGCCAAAAACTTAGTGCATGCATATTACAAAATAATCGTCTCTGCCATTTAAAATTTTTTCGTCCTCTTTTGAAATCTTTTGGAATGCTTCTTATCCCAGGTGTAGTCACAGATTTCATAAGCCCCTTTCCCTTGTTTCCTTTTTTTTTTTTTAAATGAAAAGAAGGGAGAAAAATTAGAATAAGTGTGATTCAGTTGATTGAAGTGTCTTTAAAAACTTAAAAAACTTTGACATCCATTTCCATGTAAAATTGATTTTCTGATTATAAAAGATTTGTATCTAGTTGCAAATGAATGTCTGATAGGGAACTCTACGGAGCTAATAATTCTAATACCTATTCACAAGTTATGATCAGCTAATAAGACTAAGAAGACTTTTTGTGTGTGCTTGAAAATAAATCATATACTAATTGTTTTTAAAAGTAAAACTTCATTTCTTTAAAAATGTATGTTATTTCTTCAGTATGGTCTCTCTACTGTTTTGAGTATGAAGCTTTGCTATTCTTACTATGTCCTGCCTTTTCTGCCTCTCTTGCATCTAGTGTTTCTTGGCTTGTTAAGCATCAGAGCCATTTCTCACTTTGTCTCATTCACGTCTGTGACCTGGTTCTCAACTGCTGCAGCTTCTATTTCAGTGAGCTCTTCACTTTTGGAAACATAAGTCAGTTATCCAACAAAGAATAGAATTGTCCTTCTGATTGATGACAATCAAAAGTGACCACTGTTTCTGCATTCCAAGTTTCCCAAATGCTTTTACTGGCAGAGAGGTCATGGATTCAGGACTGAGCATATATTGTCTAATCATAACTATTCTAAAAAATTTTTTTTTTTTGTCTTTTTTTTGCTATTTCTTTGGGCCGCTCTCGTGGCGTATGGGGTTCCCAGGCTAGGGGTCGAATCGGAGCTGTAGCCACTGGCCTACGCCAGAGCCACAGCAACCCGGGATCTGAGCCGCGTCTGCAACCTACACCACAGCTCATGTCAACGCCAGATCCTTAACCCACTGAGCAAGGGCAGGGACCGAACCCGCAACCTCATGGTTCCTAGTCGGATTCGTTAACCACTGCACCACGACGGGAACTCCTCTGTCTCTATTCTTAACTAACTCTACAAGCATCTTACAAACTTTTAGTCCTAGGTACCTTATTCTAACAAATTATAATTATCTGGAAATTCCATTCTCTATCAGGTCATTTCAGAGACCAATTAGCATAAAATGTTGACATTCCCAGAGGATTTAGCCATATTTTCTTTGCTTTTCTCTGTGTGTGTGTGTGTGTGTGTGTGTTTTCCTCTTAAAATGAGATTATTGAGGGAAAATTTAAGCGAAAGAACTGAGGAAGGTAGTCTTGACCCATTTCTCATGTTTTCGAGTTTTTCTGTTTTTGGTCTTTTTTTTAGGGCCGCACCTGTGGCATATGGAGGTTCCCAGGCCAGGGATCCAGTAGGAGTTGTAGCGGCCGGCCTACACCACAGCCACAGCAACACAGGATCTGAGCCATGTCTGTGACCTGCACCACAGCTCATGGCAGCGCCAGATCCTTAACCCACTGAGCAAGGCCAGGGGTCGAACTTGCGTCCTCATTGATGCTAATTGTGTTTGTTAACTGCTGAGCCATGACAGGAACTCCTGTTTTCTTATTTTTTCTACTTAAATTGAAAGCCATTTGAGTTTGGAGCTTTAATCTTATACAATTTTTATGCCTCCTTCCCACTTTTCCTCCTTTCAACCAGTTTGTAATAGATATTTCCTCCATCCAGCTAGACAGCTGACAAAAGTAATTTGTAACCTTTTGAGGAAAGTTAGCCAGTTGTTTCAGACACCTTAATAATACAAAGTATCTCTTATCAGCTGTAGTTGGCTCTGAAAGGAGAACATCTTAATACTTACTCAAGAAGAATATATTTACTCTTAATTTTTGTAGAAAAGAAAATCAGGGAGTTCCCACCGTGGTGCAGTGGAAACAAATCCGACCAAGAACCGTGAAGTTGTGGGTTCGATTCCTGGCCTTGCTCAGTGGGTTAAGGATCTGGCGCTGCCATGAGCTGTGGTGCAGGTCACAGACATGGCTCAGATCCTGTGTTGCTGTGGCTGTGGTGTAGGCCGACAGCTATAGCTCCAATTTAACCCCTAGCCTGGGAACCTCCACATGCTGCGGGTACAGCCCTAAAAACAAAAACAAAAACAAAAACGAATCATACTGCAAGCCTCCCTTTTATAATATTGATAGATTTTTACTTGATGTAATTTTTACTTAAAGAATTATGTAGTAAGACGTAAGAGACAGATCCAATTCTTGGATGGGAAGACTGAGTATTTTGATTAGATTGGTTCTCCCTAAGTTAATCTGAAAATGTGTGAGCACAGTAAAAATACCAATAATACTTTAAAAATCTTGGCACACTTATTTCATAATTTTTAATGGAAAAATAAGCACTTAAGTATAGTCTTGAAAATTCTAGAAAGGAACAGAATGAGAAGCAGAGGTCTGCCAGGCATCAAATGCATTATAAAACTTCATTAATTAAAAGTTTGGTAGAATGTCTGATTAGAGATGCAGACCAAAGAAGGAAACATGAGCATCTAGAAAAAAATCTTCAAAGGAATTTTTATTTTCATTTTATTTTATGGCTACACCTGCAGCATATGAAAGTTCTTGGGTTAGGGGTTGAATCCGAGCCAGAGCTGTGGCCTATGCCAACACTGGGGTAATGCTGGATCCTTTAACTCACTGAGCCAGGCCTGGGATTGAACCTTCACCTCCACAGTGACCTAAGCAACTGCAGTGGGATTCTTAATCCACTGTGCCATGGTGGGAACTCCATATATGTTTGTTTTTTTTTTTTATAATTTTTTTTATTTTTCCACTGTACAGCAAGGGGGTCAGGTTATCCTTACATGTATACATTACAATTACATTTTTCCCCCACCCTTTCTTCTGTTGCAACATGAGTATCTAGGCAAAGTTCTCAATGCTATTCAGCAGGATCTCCTTGTAAATCTATTCTAAATTGTGTCTGATAAGCCCAAGCTCCAGATCCCTCCCACCCCCTCCCCCTCCCATCAGGCAGCCACAAGTCTTTTCTCCAAGTCTATGATTTTCTTTTCTGAGGAGATGTTCATTTGTGCTGGATATTAGATTCTAGTTATAAGTGATATCATATGGTATTTGTCTTTCTCTGACTCATTTCACTCAGTATGAGAGTCTCTAGTTCCATCCATGTTGCTGCAAATGGCATGATGTCATTCTTTTTTATGGCTGAGTAGTATTCCATTGTATATATATACCACATCTTCCGAATCCAATCATCTGTCGATGGACATTTGGGTTGTTTCCATGTCCTGGCTATTGTGCATAGTGCTTCAATGAACATGCGGGTGCACCTGTCTCTTTTAAGTAGAGTTTTGTCCGGATAGATGCCCAAGAGTGGGATTGCGGGGTCATGTGGAAGTTCTTTGTATAGATTGCTAAGGTATCTCCAAACTGTTCTCCACAGTGGCTGTACCAGTTAACATTCCCACCAACAGTGCAGGAGGGTTCCCTTTTCTCCACAGCCCCTCCAGCACTTGTTCATATATGTTTTTTAATATATGATAAAGGTAGCATTTCACATCGTTGGGGGAAAATGGTGTTGAGTTATATCTCTTCCCCTGCCCCCAAATAATAAAATAGAATAAAAAAATAATGCTTTTTACTTATGCCAAAATAAGTCATTATTATTTGTCTCAATGTGAAGGTAATTCTTGCTAAAGCCTTTGATGGTTAAATAAACTGGCAAAATAGTCAACATTGTTATAAATATTGAGACTTGTGTTTTTTCATTTTTAGCTTTATGTATTGCTAAGTTTCATCTTAAAAACATTTCAGTAAACTGGATAGGACTTGTGTGGTTGGAAAGAAAGCACTTAAATTTTACAGAAAGGATGAAATAGGTGAAAATTTCTTTTATATGATGGTTGAAAAATCATCAGAGGTTTATGGATATATATATAATAAATTAGATATAAAAATATATATTAATATATATTTATACACTTTTAGTAAAGTGTATAAAGTACATATTTATACACTTTAGTAAAAGTATGGAAATATATATTATATACATAAATATATGTAATATATATGTTATAAATATATATATAAAAATTAGATTTGTATTAATTGAATTTTAAGTATTCTGCTATATTTTAGCTTTGAGCATTTTAAATTTTAGTACACTGTGGCTCCGTGGGTTAAGAACCTGACACAGTCTCTCTGAGGATACAGATTTGATCCCTGGCCTTGCTCAGTAGGTTAAAGATCCAGTGTTGCCCTGAGCTGCAGCTTAGGTCTCAGGTGTGGCTCAGATCTGGTATTGCTGTGCCTGTGGTACAGGCCTGCAGCTATAGCTCCGACTTGACCCCTAGCCTGGGAAGTTCCATATGCTGCAGGTGAGGCCCTAAAAAGGAAATTTTTTTTTTGTACACTAAAACAATGAATGTTAAGGATTTTAAATGTTTATTGAATCTAAAGTGTGATTCTGTTATATTGAGGCTCCATAGTCCTATTAGAACTCCTTTATTCTTTTATAGTGTGAGTCACTGGATGATATTTTACAGAAGTTCATGCTATACTTATGTTTCAAATAACATCAGTTTCACTCAGAAAAGAAATGGAATGATTTCATGAATGTGAATTAAGAAAGGGTTTTTGATATGTCTTAGAACCAATTGTATATATGAACTTACTGCTTTTCTATACTAATTTTGTATTCAACAATAATTATCTTATTGTTTTTAACAAGTTTTTTGGTTGATTCTTTGAGAGTTTTCAACTGTATATTATTTGTAAATAGCAATTAATTTTCTACCTCCTTTCAGATTTTTTTTTTCCCTCTTGGCTAATTGTATTGGCTAATAACACTTTCAGGACAGTGTTTAGTTTCAGAGAAAATAGTGAACATTCTTGACTTGTTCCTTGAGAATGCTTCTAATGTTTCCACATTGGTCATTATCCTGACTTTTGAATTGAGACAGATATATTTTATGTTAAAGAAATTTCTAGCTATTTATATTTTATTTAGTTTTCCTTTAAATCAAGAAAGATTCTTAAATTTTGTTAAATGCTGTTCCATCATCTATGGAGATAGCCATATGATTGCATCTTATATCTCTTGATATGATAGATTATATTAAATATTTAAATCTTAAATTCTAGGAATATTTCTACTTTCATAGTTGTAATCATTTTATTAAAACATCAGAAAACTTTTCTTTCTTTTTTAATGCTCTGGAACAGTTTAAATAGTACTGGCATAATATCTATCCTTTACAGGTTTAGTAGTATTTCATTTGAAATCTTTGGAGCTTGGTGTTTCTTTATGGAAGGTAGCTCTTACCAACTTTTAAAATTCAATAGTAGTTAATTTTATAGGCTTTCTGTCTGTTCCAAGGTGAGTTTTGTTAAAAATTATATGTCTCTCCATTCTACAATTTTAAGATGTATTTGCATAGAATTGTAATAGTAGTAGTCATCAGTCATCGCTGTCTCTTAGGGATTTTCTTCCTCCCCTCCTCCCTTCCTCCTGGTGATCTAGGAGTTATTTCCAGGTGGCAAATGTGTCTTTGTTTTTTTGGCTTGGTTACTACTTCTAGGTTTATAGTATTGCTTTAGGAGAATGTTGTTTAATAGTATTTCTACTTTGCTTTTATTGAGACTTTTTTGGTGGTATGCTGTTTGGTCACTTGCTGTATTTCATGAATACTCGAAGATATATTCCACCCCCCCCAGTCACACAGAGTATAGTATTATTAATGAAAGCTACCTTACTATATTATATAGGTCTTCTGCATCCTAATAACAATATATTTCTACTTCTCCCTATATTCTCTTTAGTTTTGCTTTATGAATGTTGATGCTTTTCTATTTTATGAATAGATATTCCTGTTATTTCTTCATTGTCAGCACATCTCTTAAAAATACCTTTATTCTGAAATAATTATAGATTCACAGGAAAAAAGATACAGATTTATTGGAAAAAACAGATGTGCGGACAAGTCCTATGTACCCTTCACCTAACCTTCCCCAGTGGTAACATCTTGCATGATTATAATTAAATATCACAATGGGAAACTGACATTGGTTTAATTCACAGAGCCTATTGAGATTTTACTAGTTTTACATACTCTCATTTTTTAATGTATGTGTTTTATGCAATCTTATCATATGTGTACCTTCATGTAATTACCTCACAGTTCAGATCAAAAACTGTTCATACATAGAGTTCCTTTTTGCTGTCCCTTTGTAGTCATACCAACCTTCCTCCACCTGCCCTATTCCTACCCCCCTCACCCACTAATCTATATTCCATCTCCATAATTTTATTTCAAGAATGTTATAAATTGGAATCACATAGTGTGTAACCTTTTGAAATTAGCTTTTTATTTTTATTTTATTTTTGCTTTTTAGAGAGGCACCTTCAGCATATGGAAGTTCCCAGCCTAGGGGTCGAATTGGAGCTGCAGCTGTTGGCCTACATGATAGCAATTCCAGATCCATGCCGCATCTGCAAGCTAAGGAACTGCAGCAATGCTGGATCTTTAACCCACTGAGCAAGGTCAGGGATTGAACCTGAATCGTCATGGATACTAGTCAGGTTCTTAACCTGCTGAGCCACGATGGGCACTCCCTGAAATTAGGTTTTTACACTCAGCATATTCTTGAGAGCCATTCAATATGTTAAGTGTATTACTAGTTCCTTTTTACTGTTGAGTAGTATTCTATGGCATTAATGTCATGGCTTGTTTAGCCATATGCTTGTTGAAGGACAGTTGGATGGTTCCAGTATGGGACTCTAACAAATGAGGCTGCTATTTGTGTTCAAGTTTTTGTCTGAACATAAGTTTTCATTTCTCTGGGGTATACGCCCAAGAGAGTAATTTCTTAGGTGCATGTAAGTACATGTTTACTTTTATAAGAAACTGTTAAACATTTTTTCAGAGTAGAAGTACCATTTTATATTTTTACTAGTTATGTTTGAATGATATAGTTTCTCTGCATCCTTGCCAGTGCTTGGTATTATCACTATTTTCTCATTTACCGTTCCGATGGTTGTGTAGAGAGGTAGCTCATTGTGGTTTTAATTTGCATTTCCCTGATTGCTGTGATGTTGAACATCTTTTCATGTGTTTGCTATATGTATCTTCTCTTCAGTGAAATGTCTTTTCATGTCTGCTGTCTAATTTTCTAATTGGGTTATTTGTCTTTTTGTTATTAAGTTTTGAGAGCTCTTTATACATTGTAGATACAAGTTCTTTGTTGAATATGTGGTTTGCAGCTATTTTTTCCCAGTCTTTAGTTTGTCTTTTCATCCTTATAATAGTTCTTTTTTTTTTTTCAGAACCAAATTTATTATTTAAAACCTTTCCTTTTGTGGGTATTCTTTTGTGGCACAGTGGATTAAGGATCCAGTGTTTTCACTGCAGTGGTCAGGTCACTGCTGTGGCGCAGGTTTGATTCCTGGCCTAGGAACTTCTGCAAACCAAAATTTTTCTTTTCTTTTTTTTTGTCTTTTTGCCATTTCTTGGGCCACTCCTGCGGCATATGGAGGTTCCTGGGCTAGGGGTCGAATCGGAGCTGCAGCTGCCAGCCTACGCCAGAACCACAGCAACTCGGGATCTGAGCCGCGTCTGCGACCTACACCACAGCTCACGGCAACGCCGGAACCTTGACCCACTGAGCAAGGGCAGGGACTGAACCCTCAACCTCATGGTTCCTAGTCGGATTCGTTAACCACTGCGCCACGACGGGAACTCCCCAAATTTTTCTTTTTCCTTTTGTACATTGTGCTTTTGTTGTTAAGAACTGACCCCTCTGTAGCTATAGATCCTGACAGTTTTCTTCTTTTTTCTTTGCTTTTTTTCTTCTAACACTTTACATTTAGGTTCATAATCTGTTTTGAGCTAATTTTTAATGTAAGGTCTGAGGTTTACATTGAAATTCTTTGTTCCTTCCTCCTTTCCTCCCTTCACCTGTGGATGCCCAGTTGCTCTAGCACTATTTGTTGGAAAGTAACTGAATTCTTTTTAATGCTATTAAAATGACCTTCTTTTTCCAGTTGAAAGCCTTTTTGGGGGGGAGGAATCTTGAATTCAATCTTGTGACATATTAAGATTACAACCCTTATTTTGTTCGTATTTGCCTTGTATATTTTTTGCCCATTGCTTTATTTTCAACCTTCAAAAACACCTAATTTTATTTTATTTTTTTGTCTTTTGTCTTTGTTAGGGCTGCACCTGCGGCATATGAAAGTTCCCAGGCTAGGGGTTGAATTGGAGCCATAGCCACTGGCCTTCGCCACAGTAACAACAATGCCAGAACTGAGCCACGTCTTCAGCCTACACCACAGCTCATGGCAACGTCAGATCCTTAACACACTGAGTGAGGCCAGGGATTGAACCTGCATCCTCATGGATGCTAGTCAGATTTGTTTCCACTGAGCCATGACGGGAATTCCTAAAAACACTTAATTTTAGATGTCAGTTTACATTATAGCATTGGTTTTTGTTTCATGATCCAGTCTGAAAGTCTTTATCTTTTGCTGTGGTGAGTTTGGCTTATTTACATTTATTGAGATGAAAGACATTGGTTTATGTTTTGAACTGTAATTTTGTATTTTGCTTTTGCTTTTATAACTTAAGAAAAACTCTAGCTATGCAGTATGCTTACTTTACTTTGGCCTGGTTTTTTGAAAGAGGTTTATGTGAGAGTATTGAGGCATGTCTTCCTAAATTTAGGCTATCGAGGCTTTTCCTTATGATCCAAGATTTAGTGTGTTAGTTTGTTTAGCCTTTATCTTTCTCCATAGACTAGTGTTAGGCAGCTGTGTATTTTTTTTTATAATATAAAAGTTTTCTCCCCTGCTGCCATAGGAATAGAAGAGTCTTTGTAAATAGGGCATACCTGAGTGATTTCTTTTTAGGTCCTGCCTTTTCTGTTTTATTGTTGGAACCAAACTGAGGAGTTTCTACCTGTAGCTTGTATTTCTTATTCTCACTGTAATAAACATGAGTTTAGGCTTTACACTTCAAGAAGTTTATCTTCCTACCTTTTAGTGAGATAAGTAGTTTTCCTACTCTGCTTTTACTCTTTTGAACTCCTGTGTGATCTCCATTGCTTTTGAGAGTCCTTCTATGTATTTCAAGGGTTGGGTTTTAGCTTATCTTAATTTTATCAGAAAAGGAATTTGTGTTTTTGTTTTTGTCTCCTTTCTATTTGGATGATTTCTCAGAAGAGAAGAGAGAAGTGGATATTATGACGTTATTCTCAAAGTGGAAGTCAATAATATCCACAAAACACATTGCTATAGTCTCATAAATTATAATTATTAGGAGAGCAAAATCTTTGTTGGAATAACTAGAATATATATTCCTGAAATACTTTAATTTTTTCCCTAAATTTTATTTTAAAGAATTCTTTAAAATAATTTCATTTAATTTAGCCTTAAATAATAACTAACTCTGTTATATTCTACCTTTTCAAATGTAAAGACTTGACATTTGGACATGTGTATTATTTGATAGCTCATTTTCTTCACCAGTAGTTCTGATAAAAACCAAAAGAAGAATTTGTTGTCTTCAAAGTGAGATTAGTGAGTTTTATTTTGAAGTAAGGGAGTATATTTCCATTCTTTTAGTTTTTACACTTTGGAAATTACCCATACTTTCTTAAAAGTATCTATCTTATGAGAAAATTTGCTGACTTTGCACAGAATTTTAGTCATTATTTCTGCAATTCCTTCTCTTGTGTCCTCTGCTTTCTTTCCCTATACTTTTTTCCTATATCATTGCTCTTAACTTGCCACTTTTTCATTGGGTTTGCAATGGGTAAATATTATTATGGGACTTTTCTACTGTTATATGATCCTTGAGAGTTATGAGCAGTATGTTTAATCTCTCTCATCTCCTTTCCCTTGATAAGGACAATGCTCAGTGTCTCTTTTTAGTGTCCAAATACCATGTGGGAACCTAGTGCTATTAATTTTGGTGTTTACATATCACAAAAATAAATTATCACAATATAAAAAACAGGTATTGGAGTTCCCGTCGTGGCACAGTGGTTAATGAATCTGACTAGGAACCATGAGGTTGCAGGTTTGATCCCTGGCCTTGCTCAGTGGGTTAAGGATCCAGCGTTGCCGTGAGCTGTGGTGTAGGTCACAGACATGGCTCAGATCCTGCATTGCTGTGGCTTTGGTGTAGGTCGTCGGCTACAGCTCCAATTGACTCCTAGCCTGGGAACCTCCACATGCCGCAGGAGTGGCCCAAGAAATGGCAAAAAGAAAAGACAAACAAACAAACAAACAAAAACCAGGTATTAGTTATCTATTGGTGTGCAGCAAATTGCCCCAGGATTTAGTAGCTTAAAACAACAAATGTTTATTATCTCTCACAGTTCTTGAGGGGCAGGAATATGGCAGCAGCTTTGTTGAATGGTTCTGCCCTAGGGTGTTTTTTCTTTTCTTTCTTTTTTTTTTTTTTTTTGCCTTTTCTAAGGCGGTTCCTGCGGCATATGGAGGTTCCCAGGCTAGGGGTCTAATCGGAGCTGTAGCTGCCAGCCTACGCCAGAGCCACAGCAACGAGGGATCCAAACCGCGTCTGCGACCTACACCACAGCTCACGGCAATGCCAGATCCTTAACCCACTGAGCAAAGCCAGGGATTGAACCCGCAACCTCATGGTTCCTAGTCAGATTCATTAACCACTGGGCCATGATGGGAACTCCAGGGTCTTTTTTCATATAGAAATTGCAGTGAAGCCACTGGCTGGGGTTACAGTTATCTCAAGACTTTAAGTCTGGAGAATTTACTTCTAAGCTCATACATGTAGTTGTCAGCAGGCCTCAACTCCTCGCTGGCTGTTTGTCAGAGACCTCTGTCCCTCACCAAATGGGCTTTTCTATAGTTACCTGAATGTCCTCATGTCATAGTGGCTGGCTTCTCTCAGGGCAAGTAATCCAAGAGAGAGAAAGATAGCAAGCACAAGAGGCCTGAGATGGAAGTTCAGTCTTTTATAACCTAATCTTGAAGTGACATCCTATTATTACTTCTATCATATGGACCAACACTGGTGAGAGAGGGCTACACAAAGCTGTAAATATCAGGAGATAGGGTTCATTGGTGATGACCTCCCAAGGATAAGGATGATTTCAGAGTGAAGAACTAATTTTCATTCTTATTATCTGAATTTATATTTAGATCAATGTTTTTTTTTAATGAAGGGCTAGATAACATTCGTATACTTATTTGCCATGTTCTATGGAGAAAGAAATTTTGCTTTAATTATATTGAATTTAAGAGATGACCTGGATCATTCTTTGGTTTTCTTTCTTTTTCTTTTTTTGTCTTTTCAGGCCACACCCATGGCACATGGACGTTCCCAGGCTAGGGGTCAAATCCGAGGTGTAGTTGCTGGCCTACACCATAGCCACAGCAACGCCAGATCTGAGCTGTGTCTGCAACCTACACTACAGCTCATGGCAACGCCGGATCCTTAACCCACTGAGCAAGGCCAGGGATCGAACCTGCATCCTCATGGAAGCTAGTCGTATTCATTTACCACTGAGCCACAACAGGAACTTCTGATTTTCTTTTAATTCTTTTTATATTATTTGATGTCTTATTAATGCAAGGCCTAGAGAGTTATCCTGATAAAATCTTTGAAAGGAGAGGTTTAGCTAAATTTACTTAATCAATTATTTATTTGAAGATAAGATTTTAGTTTTTCTTCAGATAGTTTATCTTATTTAGTAGAGAAGATCCCTCTAATATTTAATAACAGGTACTGGATTAAATGCTCTGGATTATACGAATAATCGTGTTTTCCCCTAGCACATGCAAATAGATAAATTTTTGGAGTTGATGCCTATCTGGTAAGAAGGAATTTTATAATTTGTTTTTAATCTTTTGGGGGATTCATAGACCTCTTTGAGAATGATGAGGGCAGTGGGCTCCCCACTTGGCTCTTTCCAGTGCCTATGATGAAATGTACTTATGCACATAAAGGCAATTTTTCAATTCAGGGGGACCCTCAGGAGATCCATAGATTTTAGATTGAAAACTCCTCCTTTGAAAGCACAGATTCTGGTGGCTTCTGAAAAAAAGGAGTGCTTTTTGATTTTCAGAAAATCCGCTGTGGTACAAAGGAATGGGTAGTGTTTCTTCAGCACTGGCACGTAGGTTTGATCCCCGGCCAGACACAGTGGGTTAAGGATGCAGCTGTGGTGTAAGTCACAACAGCGGCTTGAATCTGATCTCTGGACCAGAAATTCCATATGCCATGGGGAGGCCAAAAAATAAAAAATAAAATAAAAAAAGAAGGGAAACAAGGTACCTAACTCTAATTGGAAATGTATGTATATTTGTTTTCATCTTATGTGGCTTCTATTTCATGTATCCTAATTCTGATTTTTGTTTCTGAATTTTGCTTCCTCTGTAGCATCTGGAGCATAAGAACAGTGCTTATTTTCTTCTTTTCCAAGAGAACAGAAAGAAATAGTAAGTTTAATTTCTAAGTTTTTATAAATACATTAAAAAAACCCATCTTTTGGTACATTGGTTTGTAATTGAATGATAGGTTATAAAGTGGTATATTGAAATGACAGTATGGTAAATGTTGAAGAGTTGTTTATTGTAAAGCATAAGAAAGGTTATGAATGATTAGTCTGGTTCTGTTTTTCATGTGTTATTTCCGTCTTGTCCATTTATAATTTTTTACACTAAACAATTCATTTCTTTAAATGAAGATAAATTATATTTATTAAATTATCTTCATGGAAATTGCATTATAATGGAGTAAAATATAGTTAAACATCTTTTGATTTATTCTATTAATTGCATCATCCTCTTCAGTCTCACAGCCCCTAGGCTGTTGTTTTTATTGAAATATGTAAATTATGAGAAAAACTCCTACTGGTTTTGTTCTGTATATGTACAGATTTTAAAGATACTCAGGTCTTAAAACTATGAGTTATAATTAACCAAAGATATGCACATTTCATTTTAAATGAACTTTACATGTGACTTTTTTCTTGTTTTAACTTTTTATTATAGAATATTTCAGACATCTGTAAAAGTAGATTGACAAGTATAATGAACTCATATTGCCTATCACATGGCCTAAACAGTCACCAGCTTGTCATCAATCTTACTTCATTTTTCCTCCACCCACTTCTCTATCTCTTATTTTGAAGTGTATCCCAGCTATATCTATCCAAAACATGCTTAAAATATATGTATATAAACATAATACATTATACCTCAAAATGAATTCTTAAAATTATACAATATTAAATATAAAAATAGGAGTTCCTGTTATGGCTCAGCAGAAACAAAACTGATTAGTATCCATGAGGACACAGTTCAATCTCTGGCCTCACTCGGCGTGTTAAGGATCTGGTGTTGCCATGAGCTGTGGTGTAGGTCGCAGATGTGGCTTGGATTTGGCATTGCTGGGGGTGTGGCATAGGCCAGCGGCTACAGCTCCTCTTCAATCCCTAGCCTGGGAACCTTCATATGCCTCAGGTGCGGCCCTAAAAAAGGATAAATAAATATAAAAATAATAAATTTCCAATTATCTTACAAATGTCATTTGCTTTAAAAAATATTTTGTTTGACTCAGGATCCAAGTAAGATTCACATAGATATATGACTTCCAGATTGCCTTTCTCACTTAGGACTTTTCTTTGACCCAGTAAGGTTCTGCAGTCCAGTCCATTGGCCATCCCTTGTAGATACTCATCACTCCTTTGGCCTGCTTTCCTATCCTACTTGTCTGGGAAACTGTGCCTTGTTCAAATACAGTTATATGCTTAATCCATGACTGCATCAGGAAAGCTAAATTTTTTTTTGTCTTTTGTCTTTTTTTGTTGTTGTTGCTATTTCTTGGGCCGCTTCCGCGGCATATGGAGGTTCCCAGGCTAGGGGTCGAATTGGAGCTGTAGCCACCGGCCTACGCCAGAGCCACAGCAACGCAGGATCCGAGCCGCGTCTGCAACCTACACCACAGCTCACGGCAACGCCGGATCGTTAACCCACTGAGCAAGGGCAGGGATCGAACCCGCAACCTCATGGTTCCTAGTCGGATTCGTTAACCACTGCGCCACGACGGGAACTCCGGGAAAGCTAAATTTTTTAGAGGAAATTCATATAACATGATGACTAGACTCACTTTAAATCAATGATTGCAAATATCAAATGTACATTCAACACTGCTATATAATCCTATTTTATAGTTACCTAGTAAATTCAACTTTTTCCTTTATGAGAGCATTATTTGACATTCTCCTGAAATCACTAATACCTGCTGCTGTACCAAAACCCCAAAACCAAACCAAAATAAAACCAACCAACCAAATAAAAATTTGGAAGCCACAGATAAAGGAAACTTCATAAAATCTATCTGGCCCTTCTCACCTGGTAGTCTCACTCTATGAAGAAAAGAGATGTAAAACAGATGAGAGCTATCTTTTTTTTTTTTTGACATTTCTTGCGCCGCTCCCACGGCATATGGAGGTTCCCAGGCTAGGGGTCGAATCGGAGCTGTAGCCACCAGCCTAAGCCAGAGCCACAGCAACGCAGGATCCGAGCCGCGTCTGCAACCTACACCACAGCTCACGGCAACGCTGGATTGTTAACCCACTGAGCAAGGGCAGGGATTGAACCCGCAACCTCATGGTTCCTAGTCAGATTCGTTAACCACTGCGCCACGACGGGAACTCCTCTTTACTGCCTAATACATAAAGTTAACTCCATCTGTTACTCAGTATGTTGTCATCTATCATGGTAATTTGGACGACTGACCTGATCCTATTTATGGGCAAGCCTTCCGTTGATACTCTGGATTCTGGATACTCTGGCCATCTCATGAATTTTGCTCTTGTTATTATCCCTACCTGCATCTCTTCTGCATTATCTGTTTGTATTGCATTGTTTATACTGGCATATAATCCTGCCTCAGTACACTCATCTGGGGGAAAAACCCTATCCTGACTCCATATTCTCTTTAATTTACAATGCATTTCTCTCTCCCCTTCAAAGTTCTCTCATCTTTACCTCCAAAATTATCTTGATTATAACCATTTATAACTTTCTTTACTACTACTACAATTCTAATTCTAATCATCATCTCTTTCTTGCACTACTGTAGTGGCTTCCTAACTAGTCTGTTTTTATTGTACATATCAGGTATTGTATCTTTTCTATTTAAATTCCTCTAGTGGCATACTCATGTAAAAACAAGAAAAAATTGGACTTTGGCTGTTTCATGTTTAGGGCACAGTGGAGTATGGATTATTATGCAATGATGTCATAAATATACTAAAAGAATACAAATACACATTGACATTTTCATGCTAAGTACTCATCATGATATTCTCAATGCACAGAAAAGCAACAGTTGAAAAATTAGAACATTTAAAATGGATTTCTCATAGCAGAATTTCTTTATAAAATAAGAAGTGAAAATGAAGCTTTAAAGTTTCTGAGTGGCTTATTTGCGAAGCAAAGAAAGCCATTTAGCAATGATTAATAAATTGTGTAATTGCCACAGCTGAAGAAAAGTGCTTAGACAAAATATTTGCTTGGCAAGGAGCCTTTTTGGCAAGAATAATTGCTTGAAGAATTAAGAACATAAGCAACAGAGTTAATTTAAAAACAAGTCATGAGAGGCGGAGCAAGATGGCAGAGGAGTAAGAGGTCAAGCTCACCTTCTTCCACAAACACATCAAAAAAATACATCTACATGTAGAACGACTTGCACAGAACAGTGAATGCTGGCAGAAGAACTTAAACCTCCAAAAAGGGCCGAAACTCTTGACATAACTGGGTGGAACAAAAGAAAAAAAGAGAGAGAAAAGGAATCAGGATGAAACTAGCATTCCCGAGAGGGAGCTGTGAAGGTGAAAAGGAACCCACATCGTGGGAAGCCACCCAACTGACGGAAAGATCAGCTGCGTCGGTGGGACCTCAAAGTCACTGAGAAAAGTGCAGCAGCTGGACTGAGAACAGCAAAAGAGTGAGAGCCTCATAGATCATCTGAAGCACCGGCCTGGGCACCACAGGCTGAGACGCTCGGGCAGGGGCTGGGCTCTGAGCGCTGAGACTCAGGCTCTGGAGGTCAGTCCTGGGGAGAGGACTGGGGCTGGCTGTGTGGGGACAGCCTAAGGGGCTAAGGAGCAGTGTGCCATGGGTGGGGGAATGGTATGCCATGGGCTGGGGAGTGGAACACCACAGCAGAGGGAACACCAGAGAAGGTCCAGATCCGCAGGAGAGGCAGGGTGCCATTGTTGGAGAGGGCAAGGGGAGGAGGGGTGGACCACCATAGGAAACTCCCTGCACCAGAGCATGCGCATGCCCGTGGGCTTAGAGGGTGGGGCAGCTCTGGCGCAGGCTATGGGGTGGCGAGAAGCCTCTTGCTCGTTTAGGGGAGACTGGGCACTTCTTGTGCAGGCTACTGGTGGCCAGGCACCTCTTGTGTGGGCTAAGAGCATCAGGGGGCTAAGTGTGATGTGATGTCTTTTGCACGATCTACAGGTGGCAGGGACAGACTGCGGTGGTCATCTCAGAGGCCAGAGGGAGGCGTGGCTTGCCACCACTGGGGTCCTGTGAGTGGGCTCCCCCTGTAACCCCAGTCACCTCAGGGGTTGGCAAAAAAGAATAAAAGGGGGCATTGCAACCAAGCAGCATAAGCTGTTGCTCTCACTCCCCTGGGAACACACCCGCCCTGCAACTGCCACTGCCAAATGCTCTGGGCAGCGCACAGACACTTGGTCACTGTCCTTTCCTAAGACTCTACAACTAGGAGCATCTGGTACAGCACCTCCTGCTTGGGCTAAGTGGGACAGGGTGCTTCTTGCATGGTCTGCAGGAAGTGGGGGCAAACCGCCACAGTTATCCCTGATTTCAGAGGTGGGTGTGGTCCACTGCCGTTGGAGATACTGGAACAAAAATCACTTGCAGCCCCATTCACTTCAAGGGCACCACAGAGGAGGGCATTATGACCGAACACCACCTGTTGGTGCTCTCGCACCCCTGGGACTACACTCGCCCTGCTGCTGCCACTGCCAAATGTTCCAGGCAGTACCCACACACCTGATCTCTGTCACTTCCCAGGATCTGCAACTAGGAGCAACCTGTACAGCACCTCCTATGTGAGCTAAGTGAGACAGGTTGCTTCATGCATGGTCTACACATGGTGGGGGCAAACTACTGCAGTTATCGCTGACTCTAGAGACGGTCATGGCCTGCTCCCAATAGGGGTCCCTGAACAGGCACCACTTGCAGTTCCAACACCTCAGAGGAGGGCATTGCAATAGAACACAAGTTGTTGTTGCTCTCACTCTCCTGGGAACTCATGCACCCTGCTGCTGCTACTGCCAAATGATCTGGTCACCTTGAAGATCTGCCTGGAGGTTTTACCATTTCCCAGGGCCCTGCAACTACAAGTAGCCTGTGCCACCTTCCTGCAGATCCTTGCTTCTGTTGAGAGCCCAACAACCAGGCATTGACTGCTGGCCCTGCCTATTGCCCCCTTCACTCTGAAACGAGCATCCTGGGAATAACAGCCTGCTCACACTTAAGAAAGAGACAGCAAATATTCAAACTCCCACACCACAAATAAATAAATAGTAACCCCCCCAAAAAATACAAAGGGGTATTCTTGCATAGAAGTAGCCTTACAAGACTACAGTTTGGCTTCCCTAAATTCACAGAAAAAGAAAAACACAAGATAAAGAAGCTCAGAAACCATTCCCAGTTAAAGGAACAGGAGAATTCACCTAAAGCAGTCAACAATGAAACAGACCTCTGCAGTCTGACAGACATTTAGTTCAAAAGGGAGACAGTACAAATACTGAAGGAATTAAGAGGGTATGAACAATAATGCAGATTCCTTTAGAAAGGAACTAGAAAATATAAGGAGGAGCCAAGAAAAACTAGAAAATTCATTTTTGCAGAGATACAAACTGAGCTAAAGGCAATAAAGAGTAGAATGAATAATGCAGAGGAATGAACTAGTGATGTGGAAGATAAAATAATGGAAATCACCCAATCAGAACAGCAGACAGAAAACCAAATGAAAAAACGTGAAAGCAATGTAAGAGACCTGTGGGATAATATAGAGCAGGCCAATCTGCGTATAATAGGAATTCCAGAACAAGAAGAAAAAGAAAAGGGGATTGAAAATATATTTGAAGAAATTATGGCTGAAAAATTTCCAAATCTAAAGGATACTGATATCAAGATACAGAAAGCACAGAGGGCCCCAAACAAGTTGAACCCAAACAGGCCCACACCAAGATATATTATAATAAAAATGGCAAAAGTTGAATGTAAAGAGAGGCTTCTAAAGGCAGCAAGAGAAAAGCAAAGCACTAATGATAAGGGAACCTCCATAAGGCTATCAGCTGATTTCTCTACAGAAACGCTACAGGCCGGAAGGGAGTGCCAAGATATATTTAAAGTGCTGAAAGGAAAAAAATTTGCAACCTAGAATACCTATCCAGCAAGAATATCATTTGAAATAGAAGGGGGAATAAAGAATTTCTCCAGCAAACAAACAAAAGCTAAAAGAGTACAGCAATACTAAACCCATTCTAAAAGAAATACTGAAAGAGCTTCTCTAAATTAAAAAAAAAAAAAAAAACAGAAAAAAAGAATTAGGATGGAGGAAACCATAATTGGAAAGCAGTCACTTAAATAAGCCAACATACAGATCTAAACATGAAGATGTTAAAAAAAATACATCAAAATCATACAGTGTGGGGAAGGAAAGTAAGAAAATATAGATTCTTTTTTAATTTTAATGATGTGTTTGAGCCTATATGACTATCAGGCAAAAGCAAGCAGATATAGGAAGGGGTTAACATATTTAAAAAACAGGGCAACCACAAATCAAAACCAAACATTACATTCACCAAAACTGAAAAGTTCTCAAGCATAAAATAAATGGAAACCATCCAACCAAAAAAAGAAAAAAGAAAAGTAGAAAAGGGAAACATAGAATCAACTGGAAAACAAGGTTTAAAATAGCTATAAATACATACCTATCAATAATCATCTTAAATGTCAATGGACTGAATGCTCCAATCAAAATACACAGAGTGGCAGATTGGATAAAAAAGCAAAAAAGCTTCAAACTGCTGTCTATAAGAAACTCACCTTAGAGCAAAGGACACATAAATTGAAAGTGGGGGGATGGGAAAAGGTATTTCATGCCAATGGAAAAGACAGGAAAGTAGGACTTGCAATCCTCATCTCAGACAAAATAGACTCTAAAACAAAGGCCATAAAGAAAGACAAAGAAGGACACTATGTAATGGTTAAAGGATCCACTCAAGAAGATGATATTACAATCGTCAATATATATGCCCCTGATATAGGAGCACCCAGATACCTCCAACAAATGCTAACAGACATAAAAGGAGAAGTTGATGGGAATACAATCATAGAAATTGATGGGAGTACACTCATATCAATGGACAGATCCTCTATACAGAAAATAAGGCAACAGAGATCCTAAAGGACACAATAGAAAAGTTAGACTTAATATGACATTTTCAAGACATTACATCCAAAAAACTCAGAATATATATTCTTCTCAAGTGCACATGGAACATTCTCAAGAATTGATCACATACTGGGGCATAAAGCTAACCTCAGCAAATTTAAGTATATGGAAATTATTTCAAGTATCTTCTCTGACCACAATGGCATGAAACGAGAAATCAACCACAGGAAAAGAAATGAGAAAAAACTAACTACATGGAGACTAAACAACATGCTAGTAAAAAACCAATGGGTCAATGAGGAAATCAAGAAGGAAATTAAAAAATAACTCAAGACAAATGATAATGAAGACACAACCAGTCGAAAGCAGTGCTCAGAGGGAAATTCATTTCCTCAAAAAGGAAGAAAAACCTCAAATTGACAACTTAACCCACTACCTAAATTAATTAGAAAAGAAGAACAAACAAAACCTAAGGTCAGCAGAAGGAAGGAACTCATAAAGATCGAAGAGGACATCAGTAAAATAGAGATTAAAAAAACAATAGAAAAAATCAATAAAACCAAGAGCTGGTTCTTTGAAAAGGTAAACAAAATTGACAAACCTCTGGCTAGACTCACCAAGAAGAAGAGAGAAAAAAACCAAATAAAATAAATGAAAAAGAAGTCACAACTGATACTGTAGGAATACAAAAAACCATGAGAGAATACTGTGAACAATTGTATGCCAACAAATTTGACAGCCTAGAAGAAATGGACAACTTCCTAGAGACTTACAGCCTGCCAAAACTGAATCAAAAAGAAACAGATCAACTGAACAGACCAATCACTAGAAATGAGTATGTCATAAAAACACTCCCTACAAATAAAAGTCCAGGACCAGATGGCTTCACAGATGAATTCAACCAAACATACAAAGAGGAACTTATACCCATCCTCCTTAAACTTTTTCAAAAGGTTGAAGAAGGAACACTCCCAAAGACATTCTATGACACCACCATCACCCTAATTCCAAAACCAGACAAAGATACCACCAAAAAACACTATAGGCCAATATCTTTGATGAATATTTGGTGAATATAGGTGAAAAAATTCTCAACAAAATCTTAGGAAACCGAATCCAACAACATATAAAAAAGATCATACACCACGACCAGGTGGGATTCATCCCAGGTTAACAAGTATGGTTCAACATATGCAAATCAATCAACGTCATACACTACATTAACAGAAGAAAAGTCAAAAACCACATGATCATCTGAATAGACGTAGAGAAAGCATTTGACAAAGTATAACATCTATTAATGATCAAATGTCTTACCAAAGTGTGTATAGAAGGAACATAACCTTAACATAATCAAAGCCATTTATGACAAACCTACAGCAAATATAATACTTAATGGAGAAAAGCTGAAAGCTTTCCCACTAAAATCTGGAACAAGACAATTATGCCCACTCTCACCACTGTTATTCAACATAGTACTGGAAGTCCTAGCCACAGCAATCAGACAAACAAAAGAAATAAAAGGCATCCAAATAGGAAGAGAAGAGGTAAAACTGTCACTGTATACAGATGACATGATACTATATACAGAAAACCCTAAGGACTCAACCCAAAAACTGCTCTAACTGATCAACAAATTTGGCAAAGGAGCAGGATACAAGATCAACGTTCAGAAATTGGTCACATTTCTGTATACTAACAATGAAGTATTAGAAAATGAATACAAAAATACAATACCTTTTAAAATTGCACCCCAAAAAATCAAATACCTGGGAATATACCTGACCAAGGAGGTAAAGGCCTTATATGCTGAGAACTATAAAACATAATCAAGGAAATTAAAGAAGATACAAAGAAATGGAAAGATATTCCATGCTTCTGGGTTGGAAAAATTAACATTGTAAAAATGGCCATAGTACCCAAAGCAATCTATAGATTCAATGCAATCTCTATCAAATTACTCGTGACATTTGTCATAGAACTAGAACAAACAATCCAAACATTTATATGGAACCACAAAAGACCCAGAATTGCCAAAGCAATTCTGAGGAACAAAAACCAAGCAGGAGGCATAACTCTCAGACTTCAGACAATATTACAAAGCCACAGTTATCAAGACAGTGTGGTACTGGTACCAAAACAGACAAACAGACCAATGGAACAGAATAGAAAACACAGAAATAAAACCAGACACCTATGGTAATTAATCTTTGACAAAGGAGGTAAGAACATAAAATGGGAAAAAGACAGTCTTTTCAGCAAGTATTGCTGGGAAACCTGGACAGCTGCATGCAAAGCAATGAAACTAGAACACACCCTCACACCATGCATAAAAATAAACTCAAAATGGCTGAAAGACTTAAATATACGACGGGACACCATCAAACTCCTGGAAGAGAACATAGGCAAAACATTCTCTGACATCAACCTTATGAATATTTTCTCAGGTCAGTCTCCCAAAGCAACAGAAATAAAAGCAAAAATAAACCAATGGGACCTAATCAAACTGACAAGCTTTTGCACAGCAAAGGAAACCAAAAAGAAAACAAAAAGACAACTTACAGAATGGGAGAAAATACTTTCAAATGATGCAACTGGCAAGGGCTTAATCTCTAAAATATGCAAACAACTCATAACTCAACAGCAAAAAAGCCAACAACCCAATTGAAAAATGGGCAAAAGATCTGAATAAACATTTCTTCAAGGAAGATACACAGATGGCCAAGAAGCACATGAAAAAATGCTCAACATCACTGATTATTGGAGAAATGCAAATCAAAACTACCATGAGATACCCCCTCCCACCAGTCAGAATGGCCATCATTAATAAGTCCACAAATAACAAATGCTGGAGGGGGTGTGGAGAAAAGGGAACCCTCCTGCACTGTTGGTGGAATATAAGCTGGTACAACCACTATGGAGATCAGTATGAAGATACTTTAGAGATCTATACATAGAACTACCATGTGACCCAGCAATCCCACTCTTGGGCATATATCCGGACAAAACTTTCCTTAAAAAAGACACATGCACCCTTATGTTCATTGCAGCACTATTCACAATAGCCAGGACATGGAAACAACCCAAATGTCCATCAACAGATGATTGGATTCGGAAGAGGTGGTATATATATACACAATGGAATACTACTCAGTCATAAAAAAGAACAAAATAATGCCATTTGCAGTAACATGGATGGAACTAGAGACTCTCATCCTGAGTGAAGTAAGTCAGAAAGAGAAAGACAAATGCCATGTGATATCACTTACACCTGGAATCTAATATATGGCACAAATGAACCTTTCCACAGAAAAGAAACTCATGGACTTGGAGAATAGACTTGTGGTTGCCAAGGCGGGGGGGAGGGAGTGGGGTGGATTGGGAATTTGGGCTTAATAGATGCAAACTATTGCCTTTGGAATGGATTAGCAATGAGATCCTGCTGTGTAACCCTGAGAACTATGTCTAGTCACTTATGACGGAACATGATAATGTGAGGAAATAGAATGTATACATGTATGTGCAACTGGGTCACTATGCTGTACAGTAGATAAAAAAATTGTATTGGGGAAATAACAAAAAAATAAAATCAGGAGTTCCCATCGTGGCGCAGTGATTAACAAATCCTACTAGGAACCATGAGGTTGTGTGTTCGATCCCTGGCCTTGCTTAGTGGTTTGAGGATCCGGCTTGCTGTGAGCTGTGGTGTAGGTCGCAGACGCAGCTCAGATCCTGCATTGCTGTGTGGTATAGGCCGACCGCTATAGCTCCAATTAGACCCCTAGCCTGGGAACCTCCATATGCCATGGGAGCGACTCTAGAAAAGGCAAAAAGACAAAGAAAAAAAAGACAAAACACTGTATAATTCTACTTATATGGGGTACTCAGTGTAGTCAAACTCATAGAGACAGAAAAATCAAAGTCAACTGAAAAAAATTAAAAAGACTCAGAAAAAAAAATCATGATTTCAGGTGATTGTCATTGGTTCTTGATGAGTTGCCAGATATTACTGATACATTCCAATTATAGTTTATTTAAGGGGTCAATACTGAACTTGAAGTGACTGAAGAATTACCCTCTGTGAACAGTTTTGTAGAACACTCTGAGAGAATATTTTTAAAGAAATTGAATAAACACTAATTCAGTAAAACCTGAAGTGGAATCTGCTAAGATGTATTTATAGCTATTGGTGGTAAAAATATGTGTGAAGCAGGAAAAGGCTTAGTTGGATTGATTTACAAAGCTCATGAAATTGTTAGGTGTTTACATTCTGTGGTTATCCACTGTTATTCAACAGCAGGTACTTGCAGAACATATTTGAACCTATCATGTGTTATTGAACTAGTAGTGTCAATGGGGAACTTCATTTGCTCTCATGAACTTAATCATCATCAGTTATGTGAACTTTTATCAGAAATATAAGCTGAGTATCTTGACCCACACAGCAATTGGATGGAGTAGTGGTAGCAGTGTAATTTATTGATGTTTTGAGCTCAGGGGCCAGATTGAAATATTTCTGAATGAGAAGAACCAACTTCAATCACTGTGATTGAACTGGCTTTGAAAATTAAATGTTTTTGCTGCAGACTTGATGTAATGAATTCAACCTAAGATCACAAGACAAAACAGTCCTTATATGTAAAACCAATACTGCTGTAAAGTGATTTAGAAAACAAATAGCATTGTGATGACAAAAAGTAACTCTTTTTTTTGGCTGTGCTGGCAGCACCCAGAAGTTCCTAGGCCAGGGATTGAACCAGCGCCACAGAAGTGACCCCGAGCCACTGCAGTGACAGCACTGGATCCTTAAGCCGCTGCACCCCACGGGAACTTTAAAAAGTAATGTTAAAAAAATGCTCTGAAAAGTTAGGAAGCAAGATCTTCATTCCCACACAGATTTGCCGCAGATACATTATCTGAGCACAAACTACAGTTCCAGCAGTATTTTTTAGACCTCATGCAAGTAAAAAGGGAATTTCCATATTTCAAAATTCATTTAACTGGAGGTGATTAATTTGCAATGACATGACAAAAGGCAGATATTAAGAGAAGAATCCAAAGATTTTTATACATACCTTTTACACAATGAATATGCTCAGTTAAAATCATGTATTGTATATTGATTTCAATATTCAGCAGCACCTATCTGTGGGAAAAAAACATTTTCAAAAATATAATGTGTGAAATCTTATTACAGATGAATTACCAGGTTAACATTTTGCAAACAATTTTGATGATAGGGAACACTATTTGAATCTCAAGTGAAATGTCATCCCTCACCCCAAGGAAGATCATTCCATTCTTTTAATTGGTAGACCTATATTACAAAAAATTGAACTCAATTAATAGTGTATTTGAATTTTATCAATAAAGTTTTATGGAAATTTGTTGACTCTTTTGCTTTAAAAGTACAGACTCAATTTTTGTCTTTTGGCCCATAAAGCCTAAAATATTTACTGTTTGGCTCTTTTACAGAAAAAGTTTGCTGATCTCTGCACTAAAGGATAGCTATTTGGCTTGGTCTTATCCAACTTCTCTTTAAAAATGTCTGCAGACTTTTTTCTTTCTTTCAGTAATAAGTCTGAAATTACAGACGTTAAGTTACAGACTAAATACATTTTAGAAAAAATGTAGTTAAATCTTCTTTTTATAAGTTTGTATATTTTTGGATTTTTACATAAATAATATGCTTTGAATTGGGTATTCAGATGTTTGCTACTCCAGAGCTTTAATGAAGAGATAATAATTTTATTTATAAAATTTAATTAAATATTAATTTAATTAAATATTTAATTAAATATTAATTTAATTAATATTAATAGGACTTAATTATTTAAGTCCTATTTGGTAAAATGTTTAAATCAAGCTGTGAGTCTTTCTTCTTTCCACCTGGAATAGTATTCCTATTTATAATAGTTAAATATTTCTAAAGAAAAATTAGAAACCTAAAATAAATTTGTAAAGCAGATATGGGCATTCATAAATCTTAGCCTTTGAAGTGATTCTTCATGTCCCACCAGTGCAGCCTAACAAAGCAGGCAAATCTTGGAAAAGTTTGAAAAGTAGTTAGTATTCTTTTCCCTTCCAAGTCTCTCCTCAGGTATAATATAATAGATTTTCAAAGGTTTCCTTTATTAGTGGTCAATATCTTGGAAGTTGGATAACTTAATAAAATACTTCTTTCCTTATAAACAAAGTACAACATTTTTATTACCAATGTATAAAAAGATTTGGTTTTAATTTTATAAATTAATGTGGGTGGGATGTTGAAAGGAAGGAGAAAGAATAAAACTACTTCTGAAAACATTTAAAAATATATCTTTTTAAATTTGGAAAGCTATTTTAATCTATTTAGAGTCCATTTTTTCCTCTACTGAGCTTGTAATATATAGGCAAATATATGAAATATATATTCGTAAAGATTTAGATAACTTTTGTCTGTACTCATCAGTGAGAAATCCTAAAATGAGGATGTTTTCTTGGCCCTGCTTAATTAACGTCCATCATTCAACATTTTTTTTTCTTGTATCTAAGTATTTTAATATCTGATTTATTTTGGTTTAAATCTTGTTTTCTAGATGAAGCATTGGATGATTTAAAATCCCAGAAGAAAAAAATAGTAAGTTAATTTTTATTTAAAGTTAATTTATATAAAACTAATAAATTAAGAACTGAATAATGTTTATATGTTCTAAGTAATGACTCTTCAAGGAACAAGTGTGTTTTTAGATAGCAATTTAATGGTTAAGTTAAATTATGAATATTTTTGCTAGTTAATAATGATTGACAAGAAGATGGACTTTTGAGATTCTGAGAGTACATCAGCTATAAGCTAAGAAGTAAGTAAATGAATAATTATATTGGAGGACTACCTGAGTCCGAGGGGTAAGAAGGTGGTTATCCAGATTGATTATTAGGACCAGAAAAGGACCAAACATCATGTGTCAGTTCTTAGATTTTCTTGACATGATAAAGCTAGGAGAGAGGGAATCAAAATTGGTTGTAAAAGACAAATTTAACATGAAAAAAAAAAAAAAGACCAAAGAAAGGGAGAGAGGAGAGAGAGAATATTTTTTCTTTGGTTTCTTCCATTTTCTGTCAGCAATTCTGATCACATGGGCATCTATTGTAGGGCCAGTTAAGTGCATCCTTCAGATGTGTTGGAGAACGAAAGGCCAAAACTAAGAGAGGGAAAAGGGCTCTAGATATTTAGAAGTTGATATGTAATAATTTTTAATAAGTAAGTTAAGTTTGACTTTAATTTACTTATACTTTTTTCATATAATTATTTTTGAAGTATAAAAATGATAATCGATGGTAGTATCATGTTATATGGAAACTTATTTAATGAAATTCAGTCAGATGCAAAATCAATTCAATGTATTTTAGTTTAACCTGTAATAAGTAACAATTATGTCAGGAACTAATAAAAATTATTAAGGTTGAGATTAATGTTAGAAGTCGTTCTGTGAATTGGTAAGAAAAGGCATTGGGGAGTTCCCGTCGTGGCGCAGTGGTTAACGAATCCGACTAGGAACCATGAGGTTGCGGGTTTGGTCCCTGCCCTTGCTCAGTGGGTTAACGATCCGGCGTTGCCGTGAGCTGTGGTGTAGGTTGCAGACGCGGCTCGGATCCCGCGTTGCTGTGGCTCTGGCGTAGGCCGGTAGCTGCAGCTCCGATTGGACCCCTAGCCTGGGAACCTCCATATGCCGCAGGAGCGGCCCAAGAAATAGCAAAAAAAAAGACAAAAAAAAAAAAAAAAAAAAAAAAAGAAAGAAAAGGCATTGGTCTTGAGGGATTTACGTACCTTAAAAAATAAAGAAACTTTTTTTTTTTTTCATTTTTAAAGGTTTTATTGTAGTTGATTTACAATGATGTGATAAGAAACTTTAATTCTGAAAGGATTCCTTGTATTTTTTGTTTGATGCCTTGGCAAAATTGCATTGACATTTTTTGATGGTCCTAAATAGAAGTATTCCCAATATATCTTGCTTTATTTCTGGAATTCTGCAAATTATGGTACAGCCAGAAATTCAAAATGAGGAAATATTGATAGTTCTCAGTAATACACAGATTGTGATATGATTGGTTTGGTTTGCTGATGTGATAAAAAGGAGAGCTGATAGTATTGATCAGAGCCAAGTCCTACTTGTACCAAAATAAAGAAATATAGATTAAAATAGACAAGGAGGAAAACAAAAGAAAAAAGGGGAAAAAAAGAAGAATAAAAATTTCTAAATAAGATGCTGATTCAATGTCCGTGGCATCATGTGACCAGAGAGCAGAATCTTAGAGAACATATGATTGGGGGGAAACTTTCAGAGAGAACTTGGAATATTCTGTGAGAGGGCACACTAAGCTATTTACTTCTTTAATAGCCCTTGAGGGAATCACAGCATAAAAGATGCTCCATCTAGGTCTGACAGTTGGGAAATTCAATTCAAGGTCCAATAGTTTTGTATATCTAATGGTTCATGAGGCATCAATATTACAGAATAGTTCAGTATGGCATTTCTCTTGCAGTAAGATTAAAGAAAAACAAATTGGCTGCTCTAACTCATTTTATTATTTAGAGAACACAATATTCATTGACTTGTTGATTATAGTACTGTTGCTGTTGGGAACTAGTCCCTGGCCTTTATTGCCCAACTCCTTAACAGAGCTGCTTTGTTTGAGAAACTTTACACTTTATTTAGAACAATAGGTGTTAAGGGTGAATTTGAAGGAGCACAGTGCTAGCTAATGATTGTACTGGTGAAAAAAAAAAAAAGACATTAATTTTTGAGCAAAAGCAAAATGTCATCAAAACTGATCTTGTTCATAAATGTTGAAATTTAACTCTATTATAGCTTCAAAAATGCTGGCAGGAAAAATAACTATTAGTTTAAAATCATCCAACTCCTAACCTTTCTTTTTTACTAAAAAATGAATATAAATTGTATTTACTACTTTATGTTTTATTAAAGGTGGTTTTCTCAGGGATGCTTTTCTTTCTTTTTTTAATGTCCCCATCTGTGGCATATGGAAGTTCCTGGGCTAGGGACTGAATCTCAGCCGCAGCTGTGCTGCAGCTATGGCAACATCGGATCCTTTAACCCACTGTTCTGGGTCAGGGATCGAACCCGCACTTCTGCAGCAACCCAAGCCACTGTGGTCAGATTCTTAATCCACTGTGCCACAGTGGTAACTCCAAGGATGCATTTCTTTAATCTGGATGGATTTATAATGTAATTTTTAATTTGTGAAAATGGAATTTATAACAATAAATATGAATTATAAATTGATTAAAAGGTTAAATTACTTAGGAAAATGAGTAACAACATTTTAAATCTAAGCACTTAATATAACTATTTACTTGTTAAAATAAAACTAGGAATTAATCTTTACCTAAAAAACCTCTCAAGTTTTTGTACATTTTGCCTCTCACATGTTTTGCGGTCCTTAAAAAAAAAACTTTTAATTTAAAAAATATCACTGTTCAATGGCCTAGTGGGTAAGGATCTGGTGTGGTCATTGCCGTGGTGCTGGTTCAATTCCTGGCCCAGGAACTTCTGCATGCATGGGCGTGGCCAAAAATCACTATTCAAGAGATAATTTACAAAAAAACCACTATTCAAAATCAAAATTCCTCAAAACATAAATCAAAATGACCTCTTTAAGTGGCTTCATGAAAATACTATACTTTTTCAGATAAGTACAGGTATTTCTATGTGATAATTCCTTTCTGGCATTTCTCAGGAAATTTATGTTTTTTCCAAGTCCTGAGAAAAATTTGTTGAGAAATTGGGAGCATGGGAACAAGTGTTATAATTTTCTGAGAGTTAAAGCTTAACAGTCACTGCAGATGTTACTGGTTCAAAGGAATCCACTAATGTCAGTTGAAAGCAAGAGCAGGAAATGCTGACATGCTGGGCTAGAGGTTAATGTGGACATTTTAGGGAACAGGACAGAAGCACATAGAAAAGAAGTGGCACATCCTAATTAGTCAGTCATTCTTGCTTTTGTGGCTATGCTATGAGTATGTTTTTATGGGCCCTGTGTTAATGGTGAGTTATTCTTACAAATAAATACTAGTTAAGTTTATATACATAGTATATACTATACAAAATCCTTGTGATAGTCCATGAAATAAATTTTGGAGGCAAGAAAATCCTTAATTTGGCAATATTAGCATGTGATTCTGTGTTAACCTCACTATAAGTTTCAAATGTTATATTTTCATATTACCTAATTAGTTTGCTGGCATTTTCCAGTGTTTGGATATTCACTATAGGCTGTCAATCTTTGTAAATACTTTAACAGAAGAAATATAGAGAGGGATGTTACTGTTATTGTGAAATACTCCTGTATGAAATCATAAAGTAATTTAGACTCTGAATTAGTAAAAACAATATTGATTTCAATAGCAAAACCAAAACTTGGGTAAGAAGACTATTTTCATCATTGTAAAAATATGAGTTTAAATGATGCCACATGAACCCTAGTGCTGTGAATTGAAGATGCTTTTGGGCATACTCTTAATAGTTTGACCAAAGTCAGTGCAAAATGAAAGAAAATTTTCTACATCTGGAATATTTGTTATGAAGCAAGGATCAAGAATGTTGGATAGGGCAGTTAATAGCACTTTGCATGTTTTAAAACTTTATTTCAAGAATTTTAATTTAAATATAGAATTATCTTTTCAAAATAAAAAAATTGACATTTATTTTGTGTTAGTGTTCCCTTCATTTAGTGTCCTTTCAATGAAATTCTCAATCAAGTAGAAATAATTTTTGTATGTTCTTAAAATATATAATCTCACCAAAATGATGTTGATTCATAATAAATAAGCAACAACATGTTGAGTATACTCTTTTTTAAATTAAAAAAACTCTGAAGCTTTTAGTATAACCATATCACAGAAAAACAATTTACTCCTTGTTATAGCATTCATTTTTTAAAATGTATAAAGTATTGTGAAGAATACAGAGTAACTTATAAGTTAGGGAATTCTAAGAATTCAGTTTCTCATTCCTGAATCCTGATATTGATATGTTGGATATTTGAAAACACTGCTTGTTTCAGACCCATTCTGAATAATTGAGGTATCATTGAAGGTTATGTGTTTCTGTATTAGGTACTATTGTAGATTCTCCTACATTATTTAAATTGCACAGCAATGGTATGAGAAAGTATTAGTGTTTCTGCTCTACAAAAGGAGAAACTGAGGCTGACAAACTTGCTCAGTCTTTCTACAGCTAATTAAGAGTAGAGATGTGATATTCTTCCCACTGATCAGATGTCTATTTATAAAACAGATTATTCACTTAAAGTATTGTGGGATAAATGTATTAATTAAGCTGTTATGTGGGAAAAAAAGCAAGTGCAAAAGAAAAAGAGAATGGATTTGTGTATTTTGCTTTTTACAATGATTTTATTTAAGATAGTTTACATGCACATAGACATAAACACGAATACTTGCTGAATGATTTACTAGAAATGGCATTTGTTTGGTAAAGTCGCATTTTGGTTTTGAGTTTTGTGTATTGTTTTAAAGATCACAGTTGTATTGGAATTCTTGTCATGGTTCAGCAGAAGTAAATCCGACTGGCATCCATGAGAATGCAGGTTCAATCCCTGGCCTTGCTCAGTGGATTAAGGATGCAGCATTGTCTTAAGCTGTGGTGTAGGTCGCAGATGTGGCTCGGATTCTGCATTACTGTGGCTATGGTGTAGGTCAGCAGCTACAGCTCTGATTAGATCCCTAGCCTGGGAACCTCCATATGCAGTGGTTGCAGCCCTAAAAAGATGGAAAAAAAAAAAATCACAGTTGTATCTGATCTTCTTTTTAAGCCTAGCAGTGGTCTCACTTTAGAATTGTGCTGTCCAAATCAGTAGCCCCTAGCCCCATGTAGCTTTTTAAATTTACATTATGTGGAGTGGAATAAAAGTAGCTACAATTCAGTTCCTCAGTTGCACAAGCAATATTTTAAGTCATCACATATGGCATTGTAGCTACTGTATTGTGCAGATATAAATCACTTCCATCATTACATAAAATTCTATTGTTAAAACACTGTTCTAGGAGTTCCCGTCGTGGCGCAGTGGTTAACGAATCCGACTAGGAACCACGAGGTTGCGGGTTTGGTCCCTGCCCTTGCTCAGTGGGTTAACGATCCGGCGTTGCCGTGAGCTGTGGTGTAGGTTGCAGACGCGGCTCGGATCCCGCATTGCTGTGGCTCTGCGTAGGCCGGTGGCTACAGCTCCGATTGGACCCCTAGCCTGGGAACCTCCATATGCCGCGGGAGTGGCCCAAGAAATAGCAACAACAACAACAACAACAACAAAAGACAAAAGACAAAAAAAACCAAAAAACAAAACACTGTTCTAGACAATCAAAAATTTGTAGAAATCAAGGATTTAGTTCTTTGCTATTTTATGTAGATTATGTTGATTTGGGGATACGACCTATCTTACCCACTCTCTATCCCCATCCCCAGTTTTTCACCAACTCTAAAGTGATGTTACATTTTCTTTACATCAGAAAATTGCACTTGTTTTGAGACTCTATCATTATTTCGAAATAATTAGAAAAATGCTTTAGTTTCACTTAATGAGAAATCTATTAACTACTATTGTAGCAGCATATTTTAAACTATTTAAACTTGTTAAATGTGCTCTGCTTTGCATTCTAAAACAAATATTCTTTGGAATAAACATGGCATTTAATGAATCTAAGTGGCTGTCGGTGGTCACTGAAAAGATCCTTTTCCAAGTTTTGCAAAAGCATTTTCTATACATCAGCTGTTTATTCATAACTATGACTGTCTTGTACTAAAGTTAAACTTTTTCTGATATTGGGCTATAACTGCTAAAATGATACTTTACTAGTGTTTACTTTTTAAATTAAACCCATATATTAAGCCATAAAGTGACTTGAGTGCATTGTAAACAAAATGCTGTAATAATGAAGTGCTTTATTTACAGTCCCTAATATGAGCATAGAATTCAGTAAAATTTTTTCTTCTTATTATGTACAGTTTTTTCCCTCTAAAGTTGTTTGAATCTAAGTTAAAAAAGGGGAGCTTCAGCTTTTAAAGTCATTTGAGCAAACTCCATGAGAGAGCATGGCTGTTCTCCCAGTTAGTGGGTTTTCACTGCATTTCTCAGCAAGCTAATTGCTCCTGCTAATAAATAATCTAAAATCGATGCTGACAGCAGTTAATTGGCACAGAGATTTTATTTTGTAAAGCTCTTGGCTAACGACCTTCTTTAAATTAATAGCATTAAGTGCTATGAGGAAATAAATCTGAGGAATTGCCTGTCATTTGCTTGTCATGTCTAATAACTTCCAATAATGATGGCTGATAGATTTTTGCACATTCCATTATTGAAGTTGGTGCATGTAATTATTCTCCTCATTATACATAAACAATTAGCAATATTTGGTATTTCCTTGCAGTAAAGCTGTTAAATGCAAGTAACATATTAGCAGTTAGAAGCTATTTTAAAATCTGGATTTTAATTATTTGAATATAGGAAGTCTTTCATGCTACCTGTATATAATATGTGCTATTTATTTTAAGCCTTGTGCTTGAATACTTTTTGAATAGGACTTATAATGTATGTGTGTTTTAACATGTAACAATTTATGGAACTTTGTATTTGCAGCTTGAAGAAGTCATGGAAAAAGAAACTTATAAAACGGCTAAATTAATTCTTGAAAGGTTTGATCCAGATTCAAAGAAAGCAAAGGTAAGGCTGTGATATCACTACTGTTTTATTATAAATTGCATATTGTTGTAGGTCACTGTAATAACATTATTGTATTTGACAGGAGTTTGAGCCGCCATCTGCTGGAGTAGCTGTAACTCCAAGGCCTGGACAAGGTAAATAACTTTGTAGAAACTGCTGCTGCTGTTGGAAAGATCCATATTTACCCAAGTGAGTTCAAAGGTGTGATAGAGGTGTGTAAAAACTTATGTAGACTGCTTTTATGCTAATTTCTATTTGGTAATTTGGGATATGACTTGAAGTAGATGGCAATATATTTCATTTTGATTTTATAGGAATATGTTGATAAGTAAAGATGTTATCCATTGAGGTTAAATATATAATTAGTTTTAATCTTTTGAAGTTAAGTGATTTCACCAGTATTTTGTAAGGCTTTTTTTTTTTTTTTTTTTTTTCCCTATTGAAGTAAGAATCTGCTGGAATATTCACTATTATGAAAATTCTTAAATTTTTATGATTTTTGAAGTAATGAAGATTTTTGTCAGATTTGAGTTTCTTCTAAAATAGCACCTTTAATTAGGAAGAGAAGAAAATAATTGAGAAATGAGAAAAAAAATTGAATTACTGCTATATAATAACATTGTCTTTCTTTTTGAGATTATATCGCTAGATTACTAGTGAAACCATTACTATGATATCATTAAATAGTACATTATTTAAAAAATATTATTTTAAGTAGTTACATAAAGCATTCCCAAGACTGGCATGTGAGAAGATATTTTTGAGTTTGCATTGGCTTCCCTCTTTGTTCGCTTCTCTGGAATATAATAATATACAGGCATACCTCAAAGATATTGCAGGTTTGGTTCCAGACCAGCCCAATGAAGTGAATTTAGCAATAAAGTGAGTCACAGGAGTTTTTTGGTTTCTCAGTGTGTATAAAAGTTATATTTACACTATACTGTGGTCTATTAAGTGTGCAATAGCACTGTGTCTCAAAAAACAATGTACGTACCTTGATTAAAAATAGTTTATTGCTAAAAAATGCTAACCATCATCTGACAATGCTGGGTTGCCATAAACTTTCAATTTGTAAAAATTCATTTTGTAAAAAACCTCAGTAATTCTGAAGCACAAGAAAATGAAGCACAATAAAACGAGGTATGCCTGTAGTTTGTAAGGCTTTTGTTGCAATATACAATGTACTTTAAAAAATGTAACTTCTAGTCTTATAAATAAACAGAATTGGAGCCTGGTTTATAAAGTTAGGGTGACATTTAGACCTTTGAGAAGTCAGTCCTTTTGTAAATATCCACAAAGATTGTGGGTACTAAATAAGCCATAATAGTTTTAGGTTTTCTAATTGGTGGAGCTATGTGGGAAGAATCCCACCCCCTCCTATCTTTCATAAATAGGATTCCAGTTTACAGAAATATTAGCCTCCTCTTTTGATAAATGTAGAAGTTTATCAAAAGTTATATAAAAGTTTAAATATGTTAAAACAAATTAGGCATAGATACTTGCAGTGAAACATCTACTTTCATAATCAGTTTAAATTTTTTTACAATTTGTACTTCTTTCCAATAATTGTAAACAAATTTTTGGCCTGTAGGCCAGGTTAATATAATTTCTACAGCATTTTGTATAACTGGTATTAACTTTTCAAAAATACTTTTAAAATAACCTTAGTGAATATATGTCTAAAATGTGATATTTCGCAGAAAGCTGTTGCTGTTACTTTTTTTTCTTTTTGTCTTTTTAGGGTGGCACCCACAGCATAAGGAAATTCCCAGGCTAGGGGGCGAATTGGAACTGTAGATGCCGGCTTACAGGCTTACACCACAGCCGCAGCAGTGCAGGTTCCTTAACCCACTTCCTGATCAAGGCCAGGGATGGAGCCTGAGTCCTCATGGATACTAGTCAAGTTTGTTACTGCTGAGTCATGATGGGAAGTCCTGTTGCTGTTACTTTTTTAAAAATTTGTTTTCTCATTAAAAAAGAATAGATGGGAGTTCCCGTCGTGGCGCAGCGGTTAACGAATCCGACTAGGAACCATGAGGTTGCGGGTTCGGTCCCTGCCCTTGCTCAGTGGGTTGACGATCCGGCGTTGCCGTGAGCTGTGGTGTAGGTTGCAGACGCGGCTCGGATCCCGCTTTGCTGTGGTTCTGGCGTAGGCCGGTGGCTACAGCTCCGATTCAACCCCTAGCCTGGGAACCTCCATATGCCGCGGGAGCGGCCCAAGAAATAGCAACAACAACAACAATAATGCCGAGGGAGCGGCCCAAGAAATAGCAACAACAATAACAACAACAACAAAAGACAAAAAAAAAAAAAAAAAAAAAAAGAATAGATGTGTGATTCCCTTTATTGACATTCTTAAGCATTTATTAATATTTAGGCAGTAAATACCTTTAAGAATCTAAACTTATTTTTCCTTAGAAACTTGAGACCCCAATTTTTTCTTCCTGATGTCATAATTATAGAAAAACCATTGCTGGTTTCTCTGGTTTGGCTTCCTGCAGCACTACTTTTAGATATTCTTCTGGAGAGAATTAACATTAGCTCTAATATAAAGGAATCATGCACTGAAAAGAATGTATTAAGTAACTCTTATGTGTAAACATCAGGAGGAATAAAGCCATGAATGTAATGTGGTTTTTGACCTTACAAAGCTTGTAACATATTTAAAAACTTTTTTTTTTTTTCCTTCTGGGGTATACTATTCTAGTATTCCTACCTTTTCTAGGTCTGTAGTTATTAATTGCTCTTTGGAATTTTTTCCCTATTTAGAAAGATCATAAACTATATCTCAACTTTATTTTACTCTTGAGAATTATAATTTCGTTTTCTTGTTTAATTTGATCTTGTTACTGTCATTTTTATAGGTGACTTCATTGTATACTTCATTTAAATTTTGTTTCTGTGAGTTTACTATCAAGTCTTTATTTTTAGCTTTGAACCATTGTTAGTTCCTTCCTTCCACTTCTCCTTCCTTCCCTACTCTTTCACTTCTTCTCTTCCTCCCCCTTTCCTTTCTTTTACCTATTTAAGAACTTAAATAATAGAAAATGGAAAAAAGTATTAAAGGATGTATGTATGTACATATTTGGCACATGAGTAGATCTGCTCTCCAAAATGAATCTTTTTTTTTTTTTTTTCCTAAGTTCTTTTCCTTCATTCCATTCTCTCTCTCTGGATTCCTAATCTGAGAAGAATCTATTTCCTGTGACTATTCTCATGTCACTTTATTCTTTCATCTTTTTTAAAAAGAATATATTTTATTCAAATTGAATCTTAATTATGATGCTCTCATTTTACCTGCTCTCTTATATGATTGCTGAACCAGAATTTTGATTAATGTGCAGTAGATAGCTTTCTTTTATTTTTTTGAGGTATTATATGTAATGATATATGATTACAAAATTTAATTTGATTAGGTTTAGCACTAAAAGGAATATATTTGCTGAATATAATACTAACCTGGCCGCCAGCCTCCTCTCTCTCTCCCTTTTATCTCTTATGTTTTTCTTTATTTATTAAAAATTTTATTGAGGTATAATTGACATACAGTATTGGTTTCAGGTGAACAACATAGTGATTCAACATTTATATACATTACAAAATGATCTCCACGTTAGGCATAGTAACCATCTGTCACCATGTAAAGGTATATTCCCTATGCTATACAGTATATTATATCCCCATAACTTATCTATTGTATGACTGAAAGTTTGTACTTTTAAATCCCTTTCACCTGATTCTTCCATTCCCCAACTCTCCTTACCTCTGGCAACTACCAGTTTGTTTTCTGTAACTGTGAGTCTTTTTCTATTTTGTTTTGTTCGTTCCTTTGTTTTGGTGTTTAGATTCCACATAAAAGTGAAATATTTGGTTTTTGTCTTTCTTTGTCTGACTTATTTCACTTGGCAAAATACCCTCTAGGCCCATCCCTGTTGTTGTTGTATATGGCAAGATTTTATTCTGTTTTATGGCTGAGTAATATTCCATTGTGTGTATGTATATATATATATATATATATATATATATACCACATCTTTATCCATTCCTTTATGGATGGACACTTAGGTTGCTTCCATATCTTGGCTATTGTGAATAATACTGCAGTGAACATAGGGTTGCATATATCTTTTCAAATTAGTATTTTTGTTTTCTTCAGGTAAAAACCCAGGAATGAATTGCTGGCTCTTCTAGTTGTTCTGTTTTTATTGTTTGAGCAAACGCTATACTGTTTTCCACAGTGACTGCACCCAATTGCATTCCCACCAACAATGTATGAGGGTTTCCTTTTGCCCTGGCCAGCACTTGCTATTTGTTGTCTTCTTGGTAATAGCCATTCTGATAGGTTCAAGGTGATAGCTCATTGTGATTTTGATTTGCATTTCCCTGATAATTAGTGATTTTGAGTATTTTTTCATGAGTCTGTTGGTCATTTGCATGTCAACTTTGGAAAAATGTTCAGGCTTTCTGCCCGTTTTTTTTTTTTTTTTTTTTTTTTATATTGAGTTGTGTAAGTTCTTTGTATATTTTAGCTATTAACCCCTTATTGGATATTTCATTCACAAATATCTTTTCCCATTCAATAGGTTGTGTTTTTGTTTTGTTGTTGGCTTCCTTTGTTGTGGTTTTGTTCTGCTTCTTTCAAATTTTTCATTTGATTAGACCTATTTGTTTATTCTTTCTTTTTTTTTTCTTGCCCGAGGAGAGAGATCCAGAAAGACATTGCTAAGACCAATGTCAAGACTTTATTGGCTATGTTTTCTTCTAGGGGTTTTATAATTTTAGGTTTTACATTTAAATCTTTAATCCATTTTGAGGTTATTTTTGTATATGTGTAGGAAAGTGGTCTAGTTTGTTTATTTTGTATGTAACTGTCCAATTTCCCCAACACAATTAATTGAAGAAACTGTTTTCTCCACTGCATATTCTTGCCTCCTTTGTCATCAGTTACTTGATTGTAAGGATAGGCGTACTTCTGGGCTCTCTATTCTGTTTCATTGATCTATATGACTGGTTTTGTGCCAGTATCATACTGTTTTGATATGATAGCTTTGTAGCATAGTTTGAAATCACAGAGGGTGATAACTCTGGCTTTGTTCTTCTTTCTCAAGATTGTTTTTGCTATTTGGGTTCTTTTATGGTTCCATACAAATTTTAGGATTGTTTTAGTTCTGTGAAAAATGCTATTGGTATTTTGATAGGGATTGCATTGAATTTGTAGTATGGAGATTTTAACAGTATTAATTTTTCCAATCCATGGACATAGTATATCTTTCCATTTATTTGTGTTGTTATCAATTTCTTTCATCAATGTATTGCAGTTTTCAGCGTACAGGTGTCTCACTTCCTTGGCATTGTTTTTGATGCAATTATAAATGGGATTTTTTTCCTAGCTCATGTTTTTGATGCAATTATAAATGGGATTTTTTTGAATTTCTATAGCTTTTATTCAGTATCTATCATGTGCCTACAAGGTGCAAGGCATGATTCTAGGTACTAGGGACATCTCTCAGAAACTCTGGAAGACAGGCAATAAACTTGAGAATAAGGAAGTTACGATAATAATATTAGATGCTAAAGATGGAGCAGTGAACAAAACAGAAATAAAATCCTTATCTTTGCAAACTTCCATTACAGTACCTTATATTTAAGTTTGTTCAATTATGCTGGCTTGTTATTGGTAGCATATAACTTAGATTTCCTTCTAGAGTTTCTGCTTTAATCAGCAGACTGGGTGCCTTAATTCAAAGATTTAGAAGTTAGTTGGCAACTTAAAAAATTATCTTTTTTCATTCTCTCTTAGGCATTAATAGATTTTTCCCATAGTAGCAGTGCAAATAACAGTGAACTTTCTGTGTGTTTGCTGTCTATTGATGACTTAGTCACAATTTATTTATTTATTTATTTTTGGTCTTTTTGCTATTTCTTGGGCCGCTCCCGCGGCATATGGAGGTTCCCAGGCTAGGGGTTGAATCGGAGCTGCAGCCACCAGCCTACGCCAGAGCCACAGCAACGCAGGATCCCAGCCGCGTCTGCAACCTACACCACAGCTCACGGCAACGCCGGATCGTTAACCCACTGAGCAAGGGCAGGGACCAAACCCGCAACCTCATGGTTCCTAGTCGGATTCGTTAACCACTGCGCCACGACGGGAACTCCTAGTCACAATTTAAGACTTAGCTATACTTAATATATTAGAATTATAATTTTGAAATTTACAGAGTTCCTGCTGTGGTGCAGTGGGTTAATGATCAAGCTTGTCTCTGTGGAGGCACTGGTTTGATCCCTGGCCCAGCACAGTAGGTTAAGGATCTGGCATTGCTGCAGCTGTGGTATAGGTTGCAGCTCTAGCTCAGAGTCCATCCCTGGCTTAGGAACTTCCAAATGATGTGCGGGTGGCTGAAAAAGAATAAAAAATGTTTATTTTGTAATATCTTCTGAATTCTTTATTTATAATTTGGTAATTTCCGTTTTCTTTTTTATTTTTACATTTTTTAAAATGTAGTTGATTTACAATGTTGTGCCAATAGCTGCTGTATGGCAAAGTGATGCAGTTATATGACTTTTCTTGTATTATCTTTCTTTTATCTTCCATCATGGACTATCCCAAGAGATTGGATATAGTTCCCTGTGCTGAACATTAGTACCTCATTGCTTATCCATTGTAAATGTAATGTTTGCATCCACTAATGCCAAGCTCCCAGCCCATCCCTCTCACTCCTTCCTTCCCCTTAGAAACCACAAGTTTGTTCTCTGTATCTATGAATCTGTTTCTATTTTGTGGATAGGTTCGTTTGTGCCATATTTTAGATTCCACATGTGCAATATCATATGGTATTTGTTTTTTCTTTCTGTCATACTTCACTTAGTATGATAATCTTTAGTTGTATCCATGTTGCTTCAAATGGCATTGTTTTGTTCTTTTTTATGGCTGAGTAATATTCCATTATATATATGCACCATATCTTCTTAATCCATACAATCTGTTGATGGACATTTAAGTTGTTTCTACATCTTAGCTATTGTGAATAGTGCTGTGGTGAACATAGAGGTGCATGTATCTTTTAGAATTAATAGTTTTGTCCAGATATATGTCCAGGAGTAGGAGTGTTGGATCATATGGTAGTTCTATATTTAGTTTTCTGAGGTATCTCCATATGTTTTACATAGTGGATGTACCAGTTTACATTCCCACCAACAGTGTAGGAGGATTCCCTTTTCTCCATACCCTCTCCAGCATTTGTTATTTGTAGACTTATTACTGGTGGTCATTCTGGCTGGTGTGAAGTGGTACCTCATTGTAGTTTTGATTTGTATTTCTCTAATAATCACTGATGTTGAGCATTTTTTCATGTACCTACTGGCCATCTGTATGTCTTCTTTGGAGAAATGTCTGTTTAGGTCTTCTGCCCATCTTTTAATTGGGTTCTTGTTGTTGTTATTGAGTTGTGTGAGTTGTTTGTATATTTTAGAGATAAGCCCTTGCTAGTTGCATCATTTGCAACCATTTTCTCCCATTGTGTTGTTTGTCCTTTTTTTTTTTTTTTATGGTTTCTTTTGCTGTGCAAAAGCTTGTGAGTTTGATTAGGTCCCAATAAATGGGATTATTTTCTTAATTTCTTTCTGTTAGCTCAGTACTGTATAGGAACAAATACTAATTAATATTAACAAATGCTAATTAACATTAGCAAACGTTAATACTGTAATACTGATTTTGTATCTTTCAACTTTACCAAGTTTATTAATTAGTTCTAAAAGATTTTTAGTGATATTTTTAGACTTTCCTATATGTAATATTACATTATCTGAAAATAGTAACATTTTTGCTTCTTCCTGTTTGAATGCCTTTTATTTCTTTTTCTTGTCTAATTGCTGTGATTAAGACTTCCAATACTACTTGAATAAATGTGGCAAGATTGGGCATTTTTATCTTATTCCTGATCTTAGAGGAAAAGCTTTCAACTTTCTCTGTTGAGTCTGCTGTTAGCTGTGCGTTTGTTATCTGTGGCCTATTTTATGTTGCAGTATGTTCCCACTGTACTCACTTTATTGAGAGCTTTTTCTTTTTTTACTCATATGTGGATATTGGGTTTTGTTTAATGCTTTTTTGTGTTTGTTGAGATGCTTATGATTTTTATCTTTTGTTAATGTGTTGTATCACATTAATTGATTTGTGGACATTGAACCATCCTTGTATCCTTGGGGATAAATCCCACTTGATCATGGTTTATGATCCTTTTAATATATTGTTCAGTTTGGTTTACTATGGTTTGAGGATTTATTCATCTATATTAGTGTCCTGTAATTTTCTTTTTTAATAGTGTCTTTGTCTGGTCTTGGTATCAAGATAATAGTGACCTTATGGAATGAATTTGGGAGTGATCCTTTTTTTTTTTTATAATGACTTTTATTTTTTACAATATAGCTGGTTTACAGTGTTCTGTCAATTTTCTACTGTACAGCAAGGTGACCCAGTTATACATACATGTATACATTCTTTTTTCTCAAATTATCATGCTCCATCATAAATGACTAGATACAGTTCCCAGTGCTATACAGCAGGATCTCATTGCTTACACATCCCAAAGGCAATAGTTTGCATCTAGTAACCCCAGACTCCCAGTCTATCCCACTCCTTCCCCCTTGGCAACCACAAGTCTGTTCTCCAGGTCCATCAATTTCTTGTCTGTGGAAAGGTTCATTTTTGCTATATGTTAGATTCCAGATATAAGTGATATCATATGATATTTGTCTTTATCTTTCTGACTTACTTCACTTAGTATGAGAGTCTCTAGTTCCATCCATATTGCTGTAAACGGCATTGTTTTGTTCTTTTTTATGGCTGAGTAGTATTCTATTTTGTGTATATACCACATCTTCTTAATCCAGTCATCTGTCAATGGACATTTAGGTTGTTTCCATGTCTTGGCTATTGTGAATAGTTCTGCAATGAACATGCAGGTGCATGTGTCTTTTTTAAGGAAAGTTTTGTCTGGATATATGCCCAAGAGTGGGATTGCTGGGTCATATGGTAGTTCTAAATTTAGTTTTCTAAGGTACCTCCATACTGTTTCCATATTGGTTGTATCAATTTACATTCCCACCAACAGTGTAGGAAGGTTACCTTTTCTTCACACCCTCTCCAGCATTTGTTATTTGTGGATTGGGAGTGATCCTTATTCAGTATTTTTGGAATAGTTTGAAGAGGATAGGCATTAACTCTTCTTTAAATGTTTGGTACATTCATCTGGAGTTTTGTTTTTTGTTTTGTTTTGTTTTTTATGTGTGTGTGTCTTGGTTGCTTTGTTCTTTTTACAAATTATAGATATGTATAGCTGAGAACTCGGGATTTCTAGCCAATAACCACAGAGTTAACACCATCTTACAAATTAAAAAAAGAAAATGCCAGAGACATCTTTAAATGCCTTTTCACACCAACAGCAAAGTGCACAGGGTGAGGAGACCCTTTTTTTTTTTTTTTTTAATGTTTGGAAATACGTACAACTTTGATACAGGTTCTGGGTGCTCCAAACACCCATGGACATTTCATGTAAACCACTGACAATTTCTAGAGACTTTGATATGATCATGATCCAATTGGGTATTTAAATCTAATGAGGGCAAGAGACACAGCTCAGGTAAGAGGTGTGTCCACCATGGCACTCCCTACTCTAAGGTATTCACAAGGAGACAGAGCAAACAGTTTTTTTATTCATCCTCCTCCTCCTCCTCCTCATCCTCTTCGTTGTCTTCATCATCCTGTTCCATATTTTTTTCTGGGCAACTTTGGCAGGCCCCTTGATGCCTTGAACTTCTGTTTAGACTTATAGTCTGCCACATCCTTCTCATACTTCTCCTTCACCTTCACCACTTTGTTGATGTGCAGCTGCTTCTTGCTGTCACTTAAGTTATTCCACATCTCACCCAGCTTCTTGGCCATGTCTCTGATGGAGATGCCAGGATTGGTATGTTTAATCTTGGGGCGGAATTCTGAGCAGAACAGGAAAAATCCAGACGAGAGCCTCTTGGGGGCATAAGGGTTCTTCTTCCTGTCTCCCTTGGCTGGTCCATAATCCTTCTTTTCCCAATCATAGTGCACCTTATCTGCCTTCACCATTTCATCAAATTTAGACTGCTCCTTCCCAGACATGGTCTTCCACCTCTCAGAGCACTTCTTGGAAAATTCAGCAAAGTTGACAGGGATCTCAGGGTTTTTCTTCTTATGTTCCTCCCTGCATGTCTGCACAAAGAAGACATAAGCCGACATCTTGCCTTTTGGTTTCTTGGGATCATCTTATCTATCTTGACTGTATTGTTTGCTAGTCTGGGCAGCACAGGCATGATGCGCAGCTCAGCTGGTATTTTTTTTTATTATTAAAAAATGTATTAAAATATAGTTGATTTACAGTGTTCCTTCAATTTCTACTATACAGCAAAGTGACGCAGTCATACATATATGTACATTCTTCCCTCTTTTTTTTAAAAATACATAGTTCCCTGTGCTCTACAGTAGGACCCCATTGCTTATCCATCCCACATGTAACAGTATGCATCTATCAACCCCAGACTCCCAGTCCATCCCACTCCCTTCCCCGTGGCAGCCACAAGTCTGCTCTCCATGTCTATGATCTGTCTCTCATTTGTAGATAGGTAATTTGTCCGTATTTGCTATTTCTTTATAATTTAGTCTTGGAAGATTGTACATTTCTATGAATTTAACCGTGTCTTATAGGTTCTGCATTTTATTGGCTTATGATTGTTCATAGTAATCTATGATCCTTTGTATTTCTGTGGTCTTGCTTGTAACTTCTTTTATTCCTGATTTTATTTATTTGGGTTCTCTCTTTTTTTTTCTTGTTGAGTCCGGCTAAAAGTTTATCATCTTATGTTTTCAAAGAACCAGCTTTTAGTTACATTGATTTTCTTTCTATTGCTTTTTTTTTTTTTTTCAGTCTCTTTCATTTGCTTTTGGATCTGTTGAGTGGGAGTTTAATCCAGGTGGTAGGCATTTAATTATTTAACTTGGAGCTTAGAAAGAAGGTTGAGGTTATAGATACAAACTAGGAGTCATTGGGAAGTATAGGTGATATTTATTGAAACCATGGAATTGAATGAAATTGCCCAAGGAGAGACAATACAGTAAGAGGACCTGTGGCAGAACACCAGGGAACATTAACATTTAAGGGTAGATAGATAAAGAGGAGCCTAGGAAAAGGCAGAAGAAGTGGTCAGAGTTAAAAGCAGAACTAAACTGACATCTAGAAAGTTGAAATGTAAGTAGGGATGATATCCACTATCATACTCTGCAAAGGGTCAAGTAACCAGAAGACAAATGAAGCCATTGAATCTGACAGGCTATATAACAGACTGAGGGCATCATTGTCATACAAACTTGGTCTGAATTCTGGCTCCATCTCTTAACTTTACTGTGAGAATTTTGGCACGTTACTTGGCTTCTGAGCTTTGGTTTCTTCTTCTGGAAACTGAGAATAGGAGTTATCTCAAAAAGTTGGTCTAAATATTAGGTGAAATTAGTAACCTCATTTAAAATGTGTAGAGCAGTTCCTAGAAGATAGTAGGGATTTCGTAAAGAATAGCTATAATAATTATAATAGTAATGGTGATGTTATAATTTGGTAACCAAAGCAATAGTACTTTCAGTGGTGGGTGATACTCTGGTAGCTAAGGAGGACCAGAAATCAGATTGTGTTGGACTGAGGAGTAAAATGTTAGGGAATTTTTTCTTTCTTTCTTTTTGTTCCTAAAAAACTTTGCCTTAGGGAAGAAAGGGGTTATGGCATCACTTTTGTTAATAAAAAGTCGCTGACCTATTGAGAAAATGATTTCGGTAGAGAAGTCAGGCAGAAGTAGAATTTTTTTAAAAAATTCTTTTTGGGGCTGTACCTTTGGCATTTGGAAGTTCCCAGGCTAGGAGTCAAATCAGAGCTGCAGCTCTTGGCCTATACCACAAGCACAGCAACACGGGATCTGAGCCACATCTGCGAACTACAGTGCAGCTTGCTGCAACTCCAGATCCTTAACCCAATGAGTGAGTCCAGGGATTGAATCCGCATCCTCATGGATACTGGTCAGGTTCTTAACTTGCTGAGCCACAACGGGAACTCCTTGAAGGTGCTTGGTATGAGTAGGATGTGAAGAAGATGATATAGTGAATGTAGACTTTAGAAAATTTTCAAAGTGAAAGGAAGAGATAGCAGATATATGATCTTTATTATTTTGATTATTTAAGGGAATCAGTTAAATATAAACAAGAGACCTGAATTTATATGAATTCAAAAATAGAAACTCTCCTGAAGGTATATCTCTATGTTCTATCTAACCACATCTCATAATCACATAAAGAACTAAATTCACCGTAAATTTGAGAGTGTCCACATCTGCATATGTGAGTTATTCATAGGCTTAAAGATTTTTTTCCATGAATTACTAAAATCCTAGTTATTGAAATTTTTTCTTATGAGGCTTAGAGTTCAGAATGCCTTTACCTAGTGTTAGGGGAACTATGAGAATTGTCTTTGTAATTCTGCCAACACTAAAGAAATTTGAAACCCAAATTGGATGAAAGACTTTGCAGCTCACAAGAGGAACTGGTGGTATCAGCTAGGATGTAAATTCAGGCCTCCTAACTGCTGTATGGTGATCTTCCTGCTACAGCTTAATACCAAAACAAAGGCAAAACCAGTATATAAATAAGCAGTATTTAAAAATCTGATAAATTAAGAGATAATTATTGGTATTACAGAACATTCATCTCGAGTTAATAGCAAGCTAGAGTAATAGATTTAAGTTTTTACATAAATTGTCAATATGCATTTTTAAACAAGTTCACAAATAACTTCAGGAAAACATTTAATTTGTAATTTAATATCTATTTTATTTTAATAATTACTTTAGAAATTCTAGGTAGTTTAGTGTTAAATTTACTGTAATCTCTGGACCCTTTAGATGTATACTACTTCTTAGTTGATGGTTATTAAGTATTTTTCTTGTGCTCTCGATAAATTCTTTGTGTTGATTATCTCATTTATTCTTTACAACAACCGTAAGAAGTAAATGTTCTCATTATGAGGAAGCTGAACTGAGAGACAGTCGGTGTCCACTTGGAAAAGGCTTCATGCACATCTGAGAGACAGGGTGAAACTAAAATTGAAATGAGGACAGTTTGATTACAGAGTCTGTGCTTTCAACAACTATCCTATTTTATCATTATTTTCAATTTTATTTTCTTCCTTTTATTATGAAATAGTAGCTTTTATTCCATTTTGATTCTCTTTGCTTAATTTTGAATTTAAAACTATGGACGTGTTCTCATTCTTGGTGAGTGTGATTTTTATTGAATTATTGATCAATCATTGATAAGGATGTTAAACATCCTCTCATCAGAAATTGTTTTTATGGAGCATTCCTTATATTTTACCAGACTGATGTGGGTTGCTTGGTAAATCTTGTTGGAAGATCATATTTTGTGTTTAAATGTAGAAAATTTTCAGTATAACCAATATGACTACTTTATTGAGTACTAGAAACTTTTTAAGAGAATTATAACACAAAGCATTTGTAAATGGCATGTAGCTAAAAGTAGGTAAGTCTTAGATATTTTATTTTTGTCTTTTTAGGTTTGCACACGTGGCAGATGGAAGTTCCCAGGCTAGGGATCTAATAACAGCTGGAACTGCAGGCCTACATCACAGACACAGCGACTTGGGATCCAAGCCATGTCTGTGACCTACACCACAGTTCATGGCAATGCTGGATCCTTAACCCACTGAGTGAGGCTGGAGATCAAATCCGTGGATTGAATCGGTGTCCTCATGGTTACCAGTTGGGTTTGTTATTGCTGAGCCACCTCAGGAACTCCCATAAACCTTACACATATATTTTTTTTTCCTTTTTTTTTGTTTTTAGGGCCGCACCCATGGCATATGGAAGTTCCCAGGCTAGGGGATGAATCAGAGCTACAGCTGCTGGCCTACACCATAGCCATAGCAATGCCGGATCCGAGCTGCATCTGCAACCTACACCATAGCTTGTGGCAACACTGGATCCCCAACCCACTGAACAAGACCAGGGATCAAACCTGCGTCCTCATGGACACCAGTCGGGTTTGTCATTGCTAGGCCATGACGGGAACTTCTTAGATATTTTAAATTGAGACTACCAGAACATTTCATAACACTTTACCAGATACGGATTTGGTATTGTATTATTGCTAGCTATTTTCAACCATTGTCATTGTAAACTCTTTGTTACCTGCATTTCCTATGGAAACATTGAAACTGTGTTTCTTCCCTTTTCTGACTTTTCTGTATCATTGTCCCCTTTTATCTACCTAATTTTAGATTTAGAAATTATTAACCCCAAATATCTTTTATGGCATGCTAGACATGGTGTCTTTTGTTAAATAATTAGTTATAGACCATTCCTATCAGCACATAAGTGATGTTAAGAGTGCTTTTATTCCTTTTCACAAGGGTAAGAGTACACTCAGAGGAAGCAGTCTCAAGTCTTTGTTCAAGAAGTGAAAGGATATTAGTGACTTTTAACATAGTCTAATGTTAAGCTTTTGTTTATCTGGAAGATAAATGTCATTTTTTTGAGTTATATTTCACCTGAAAATCTGCTAAAGAAATGATTTACAATATTTGATGCCTTTTAAAAAATTGATTTAAATGACCAAATATTCTTATGATTTCCTTGATCTCAGTACCTTTTGCAGCATTTAAAGGCTTTCCTAATGTATAACCATCTTTTAACATGTTCTTTGTGCATTAAAGATAATTAAGTGACCAGCTAATTTGCAGGAGATATTAGGATACAATTAGTGTAGGTAAAATCTGACATTTTCTATGAACTGTAAGTAGCCAAATATAGGGGCAGTTCCATTTATATACTGATGACATGCTTTTAATTTATTATTGCAGTGGCTGGGTTGGTGACTAAATTAAGAAGCAATGGAGGAGTTCCTGTTGTGGTGCAATGGAAACGAATCCGATTAGGAACCATGAGGTTTCGGGTTCGATCCCTGGCCTTGCTCAGTGGGTTAAGGATCTGGCATTGCCGTGAGCTGTGATGTAGGTTGCAGACGTGGCTCGGATCTGGCATTGCTATGGCTGTGGCGTAGGCCAGCAGCAACAGCTCCTATTGGACCCCTAGCCTGGGAACCTCCATATGCCACAAGTGTGGCCCTAAAAAGACAAAAAAAAAAAAAAAAAAAAAAGAAGCAATGGAAAATTAATTGGTCCAAATAATGGTGATTTGAAAATACTTAGTTGTATGAAAACACTGTCATCTGAAATATATATTCAATAAATACGAGCTATCAATTTACAGACACTATCTTATTTGTCACAACAATTCTGAGTTAGGATATTATTATCCTAATTTTATAGATAAGGAGACAGAGGCTTAGCAAAGTTAACCCATCTGAGGTCGTGTAGCTATAGCCAGGATTCTAACCAGACTTCTTTGACTGACTACAGGGCCCAGTTTCTTAACTAGTAAACTGAAATCTGATGTTCAAGCTGCACTCTTGACTGCAATGAACTTTTCATGAAAATCTTTAACTGTAAAATAGGGTCTAAATCTAAAGTATTTTGCTTCTGGAAGTATGCATTTTTTTACCAATTGTGTCAGTTAAAATTTAACTTCTTTAGTTTTAGCGTATACTTTCAGTATTTGTAATAATTTAAGGTGATATGTAGAATTAAAAAACTAGAAATGCTTCTTTATTTAAAATCTTACCATTGACATTCAAGTAAGTTATTGGTATAATGTGATATAATTGAATTTTATGTGATTGGGGGGGGGTGTCATGAAACTTTCTGTAAAGGACCAGATAGTAAATATAGTAAATGGCTTTGAGAGCCATATGGTCTCTGTTGTAACTACTCAACTCTTCTAAAGCAGCCAGAGACAATATGTAAACAAGAGCATTATTGTGTTTCAATAAAACTACAAAAAGAGGTGGCAGCCTAGAGGTTGCCAACCCCTGTGGCAGAAAATCTTGTCATTTTTGCAACTTAATTTATGATAATGCATTGTTTATGTAAAGTGGAAGCTTTTCTTTATTAAATGTATTGGCAAAAAAAGTTTATCCCAAAAGATAGCAATAGTATAAAGGAGAATGGGAATGGTACCTAATAGTAAAGAATACTTTTTCAAGGAGTTCCCATCGTGGCTCTGTGGAAAGGAATCTGACTAGTATCCATGAGGGTGCAGGTTCAATCCCTTGCCTTGCTTAGCGAGCTAAGGATCTGGTGTTTCCATGAGCTGTGGTGTAGGTCACAGACAAGGCTCGGATCTGGAGTTGCTGTGGCTGTGTGTAGGCTGGCAGCAATTTGACCCCCAGCCTGGGAACCTCCATATGCCATGGGTGGGGCCCCAAAAAAAACAAAAATACAAAAAACTTTTTCAGCATTTCTATGATTGCTTAGATTACTTACCTCATAAGTTATTCTATAATTCCAGAATATACTTACTCCCTCATTTCTTAGCATTATCATTTTTTTATCTTGAAAAAACAATTCTGCAGTTTTCACGGGATTTTTCACTAATTCTAATACTATTTTTCAAAATAAATTCAAATAAAATACCCAGTTATGCATCATATAGCTTTATAATAATCCTCACCAGGTTATGATAATATCTTTCAGTTGTTACTTGAATATTTATCAGAATTAGTGAAAACTCCAAGGCTTGTTGTGTAAATGTATATATGCAGTTGAATTGTAGGTTCAGAAATGTAATACTCTATTTATACTGTTTTCAATGTCACATTTTATAAATTTCTTATTACAAACAGTTTTGAGCCTATAGATGCTTTCTAGTGCTACAAAACTTTATTAAATGCAAATTGTTTGTGTTATTAGCTTATGGTGATGTATTGGATATTGAACCTATATATATACACACACACACACACACACACATACATACTTTTTATTCTTATTCTCAGAGATTCGTCAGCGAACTGCAGCTCAAAGAAACCTTTCTCCAACAACAGCGGACTCTAGCCAGGGCCCTCCTCCACAAGTTCCAGTATCTCCTGGACTACCAAAGGACACTTCAGCCCCTGGTGGACCCCCAGAAAGAGCTGTTACTCCAGCCCTATCGTCAAATGTGTTACCAAGACGTCTTGGATCCCCTGCTACTTCAGTGCCTGGAATGGGTAAACAGAGCACTTAATGTTATTTACAGTTTATATTGTTTTCTCTGGTTACCAATAAAACAGGCCATTTTCAGACAGTATGGAAATGGCATTTCATTTGGAAATAGCAGAGCAGTTATCTGATTAAGCAGGAGTTCCATATTCAATTAGCCATAACTCTTTACAGCTGGCACCTTGTGATACTGAAGCCTATTTCTTGAGCTCATTTAACTGTTATGGCTTCTTTGTTTAAATGGCAATAAAACTTTGTAGTATTCTGTAGTCAACAGTATAGCACATCTTTTTATATTCAGCTTTAGAATGGCTCCAGATTTATATAAAATGAGGATAGAAGAGAACACTTTTATAATATATTCATGCTTTTTGCTAAGCCCTTCGTATATATTTTTAAATATGACAGTTACTTAACCTGTTTCAGGAAGAATATTCATGTGCCGTGGTATACAGTTTTACTAATATTAATGCGGGCTTGGTAGATTTCTCTTTTTTTAAGCCCTAGAACCTTAGTATTTTCCAACAGATACTTTAACCTATTGAATTAAAATCCTACCTTTATTACTATTTCGTTTCTTTGGATTCTCTTTTTTTTCAGTGTGGTAGATCTCTAGGGGAAGATCCCATTTTTGGAGTATTATAGATTATATTACTTGGTAGCTTTCTTTTGGAGTGTGATCGATTTATGGAAGTCACTACTTCATACTTCAGTAGATCACATTATCTTATGTAGATTTCCATATTTTATGTAGATTCTTGACTATGATAGTTAATTATTTATCTTATTTTAGGATATTTAATTTTAATTTAGATTACTTTGATATTTCATTACAAATTACTCACATAATTTATAATGATTTTGAAGCTAGTCAGTAGTTGATATCAGGTATTCAGGACACTTATGTAATAAAATCAGTAAGCAATCTAAATGTTACTAATACAGTATTTTTTTCCCTGCTTTTTCTTTAAAAAAAACAAGGTAAGGAGTTCCCTTGTGATGTAGCAGGTTAAGGATCTTGTGTTGTCACTGCAGCAACTTGGGTTGCTGCTATGGTATGGGTTCGATCCCTGGCCCTGAAACTTCCACATGCTGTGGGTGTGGCCAAAAAAAAAAGGCTGGGTAAGATTTTAGAAAATTATTAAATTTTAAATATGTTAAGAGATAGCTACAAATGAAATGAATACAAATAATAACTTTCAATTATTTTTTATTGAAAAAATACTTTTAAACTTGATGTAATGGTTATCCTCAAGGCAGCTGTGTATTTTTGTGAAATTGAATAGATTAAATTGATGAAATGTTATTCATCTTTCAGTTGTTATCTGGTTGATTTGAGATGCTCATGATTTGTTAGCTTTTTAGTTATTTAACGAAAAGAACATTTTCATGAGACTGTATGAATTATCTACATTTGTATATTTAACTAGTTTTAAAGAAATGAAAGTTTAGTAACTTATATAAAGTAATAAAAACTATATTATAGCCCATGTAAGAATAGGGTTATAGCAGGAACAATGGCCTACCATTTCATGTTCATGTAAATATTACATATTTTACTAAAATTTTAATTAGTTTCTATGTAAAAGGCTCTATTTAAGGTTGTACATTGCCAAAAATATGAATATGAGTTAAATGATTTCTTATAGAGGCGATTAATAATTCATTTTTTCATTATGCCCTATTTGTGGAAGACAATCAATTTAATGTGTATTACCACAGGGCTCCCATATGTTTGGAAATTAATAACCAGCAGGTACTTGATAATTTGCCAAGCTGTGTAAAAATGACCAGTATTCCTACAATGATTGCTCTTGGTGTTTGTATTAATTACTGTTGTACCTAACAGCATGGATACTAAGATGTGTTATTTTAAAAGTTACTAGCATGCAAAGGTGATAGGATATTTTTATGAAATCTGTTGTTTTATGTATCCAGATTCTTTTATGGGCATTTTCATTTTATTTCTATTTATTTATTTATTTATTTTTGGTCTTTTTGTCTTTTTAGGGCCGTACCCGTGGCATATGGAGGTTCCCAGGCTAGGGGTCGAATAGAAGCTGTTGCTGGCCTACGCCACAGCCACAGCAGTGCCAGATCCGAGCCGCGTCTTCGACCTACACCACAGCTCATGGCAACACCGGATCCTTAACCCACTGTGCAAGGCCAGGGACTGAACCCGTAACCTCATGGTTCCTAGTTGGATTCATTTCTGCTGTGCCACGACGAGAACTCCCCGCCATTTCCATTTTATACGTTTAGAAGTAAAATACTCCAGCAAAAGTTAAGTAGGCTTAAATGCTTTCAAGGTCTATTTGATAATGAGGGATGACACTTAATGTCTGCATTCACGTTTATTTTTTGATGATAATGATTGAATGTTATTAGTACAAATATACCAATATCTGATGAAATCTGAAAAATATACTTGATTTACTTAATTTGTAATACTGAGAACTTATTCTAGAACCAAAATGTCATCATTTGCTAGCTGTAATTCTACATCTTTTACCCTTTTTAAGAGAGTAACAGCTTTCAGATTTATGATTATTTACAAAGCACATCTCTTTCTTATCTTTAAAAAATATTGCTTCCCTAAAGCTGTTTTTGAATGCTTTAAAAGTTTTTGTTTTTGTCACAGTCATTTTGAAAACCTTTTATCCTTGTATTGCAGGGCTTTTTCCAAGACCTCATTTTATTTCAAAGTCTTCTACAAGGTCTCTACGTAAACCTCCATTGCTGCCTAGCTCACTCTTATCTAGCTTTGTTTTACAAGGGCAAACATCATATTTTATTCTCTCATTTTCTTCTCAATGCCATTTCTGTGTTGTCTTTCAGTTCAGAGAACCTCCTGCAAATAGTCTCTTGGAGTTTTCAGAGATTGTGTTCTAATTCATAAAGTTTGAATGTGTAACACTTTAATTTTTGTCACTATTTTTATATGATATAATCATTAGCTAAATTCCATGTTATTCCTCCACTCCCCACTCTTCATTCATCTGCTCTGATACTGCCTAACTTATTACATGAGCATAATATATGCTCTGCTTATTCAGATCTTCTCTAGTTTCTCTCACTGGTGTTTTACAGTGTTCATCATATAGGTCTTTTATCTTTTTTGGTTAAATGTACATCTAATTATGTCATATTTCTGATCCTATTGTAGGTGATATTTTACTAACTTTCCAGTTGGTCCTTGCTAATATATATATATATATATAGAAAGGTTGATTTTTGAATATTGATCTCATGTCCTGTAATATTGCTAAACTCACTTGTTAGTTATAGCTTTTTTATAGATTCCATAGTATTTTCTACACAGGCTATCACATTATCTGTGAATAAAGAGAATTCTACTTCTTCCTTTAAAATCTGGATTCTTTTCATGTTTTTTTCTTGCCTTATTACACTAGCTAGAACCTATTTAGCAGTGTTAAATAGAGGGGCTAAGAGCAGACATCCTTGCTTTATTGCTGATCTTAGGAGGGAAGCATTTTACTTTTTCACCAGGCTGATGTAAGCTATAGAGGTTTTGTTTTTGTTTTTGTTTTTTTTTGGGTACCCTTTATCAGATGGAGAAGTGCCCTTCTATTCCTAGTTAGCTGAAGGCTTTTTTTTTTCTTAAATCAGTAGTAGATGATGGATTTTTTCAAATGCTTTTTCTGTATCTATTGAGAAGCTCATGTAGGGCTTTAGTTTTTTTTTTTTTTTAACATTTGTTCATGTGGTGAAATATATAATTGATATTCTAACATTGATTTTTAGATGTTAAACCACCTTACTTTCCTGAGTAAATCTCACTTGGTTGTGACATTTTATTTTTTATATATGTTGTTGGGTTCAGTTTGCTGAAATTTGGTTAGGAATATTTATATAAATTTTCCTTAGGGATATTGGTTTGTGCTTTTGTTTTTATTTTTTTCTTATAATGTTTTGTATCGTTTTGGTATCAGAGTAATGCTGGCCTCAGTATGAGAAAGTATTTTCTCATCTTCAGTTTTACAGACAAGTTTGTGTAGAATTGATATTATTTCTTTCTTAAATGTTATAGATTGAATTTACTGGGCCTGGTGTTTTCTTTGTGGCAGTGGTTTCTTTTAAATAAAAATTCAATTTTTTAAAAGGAAAAACTACAGATTAATATCGCTCATGAATATAGATGCGAAAATTCTTAACAAAATTTTAGCAAATTTGCATAGTTACCTATTTCTTGTTTAGTGAGTTGTAGTAGTTTGGTAGTCTTTCAAGGAATTTGTCTGTTTCATCTAACTTACAGAATTTATTGGCACAAAGTTATTCATAACATACCCTTATTATTCAGTTAATATCTTTACTATCTGGATTTATGCCATTTCTCTTATTCTTAATGTTAGTATTTTGTATCTTCCTTTTTTTCCCCTGATTAATCTGTTGGGAGGTTTATCATTTTTTACTGATCTTTTCAAAGAACCAGCTTTTCTCTATTTTTTTTTTTTTTGGTGTTTTCTCTTTCATTAATTCCCTCTCTGATCTTTTTTAATTTCTTTTATTCTGTTTACCTTGGATTTCATTTGCTCTTTCCTTTGAGGTTCTTAAGGTGAGAGCTGAATTTATGGATTTTAGACCTATCCTCTTTGTAGTTCTAACGTTATAGGTGGTTAATGGTATAAAATTTCTTCTAAGTATTGCTTTAACTACATATCATAAATTTGATATGTTATTTTAAAAAATTTTCATTCACTTCCTAATTTTTTGGAGTTTTCTTTAAACTTTGGATTATTTAGATGTATATTATTTAGTCTCCAAATATTTGGGTAGGTTCCTGATGTCTTTTTGTTGCTGATTTCTAATTTAATTCTGTTGTCAGAAAACATACTTTGTATTATTGGAATATTCATAAATGTATTGAGACTTGTTTTATGTCTCAAACATCATTTGTCTTGGTATATGTTTTATGTTCACTTGGAAAGAATATATATCTATTCCTGTTGGGTAGAATGGCTATAAATGTCAATTAGGTCAAGTTGGTAGTAGATGGTGTTGTGTATCATTAATGATTTTCTGTCTGTTTATTCTGTCAATTATTGAGAGAATGTTATTGAAATCTCCAATCTATAATTGTGTATTTGTTTCTTTTTGTAGTTCTATTAGTTTTTGCTTCATTTGTCTTGAAGCTCTGTAATGATACACATGTATGTTTAGGATTATTATGTCTTTGTGATAACTTGACTCCTTGTCATTATGATAGTACTCTTTTTATTCTTTGCTCCAGAATCTACTCGTGATTGCTATTAATACAGGTGCTCCAGACTTCTTTTGATTGGTGTTAGTATATTTATATATTTTCCCCTGTCATTTACTTTTAACCTGTTTGTGTCTTTATATTTTAAAATGGGTTTTTTGGTAAGCAGCATCTATTGGGTCTTGTTTTTTTATCTGTTATGACAATCCTTGCCTTATAGTGAGGATGTTCAGGCCACATATATTTAATGTAGCAATTGCTATGTTTAGGTTTGAGTTTAAATTTTTTACTGTTTTTTTTTTCTTTTTCTGTTTGTTGCATCTTTTGCCTTTCTCCTGCTTTCTTGTGTGTTGAATATCTTTTATAATTCTGTTTTGTCTTTTTTGTTGCCTTTTTAGCTTTATTGCTTTTTGTTATTTTTGCAGTTACTTTGGGGTTTGCGGTGTATATCTTTAATTTGTCACAGTTCATTGCAAGTGATATGATATCAGTTTATGTATAATTTAAGAATCAAACCATAATATACTTACATATGTCTCCTCCCGGCCTTTGTGCTATATTTGTCATACATTTTACTTATACATGTGTTATAAAGCCCATAAGGAATTACAGATAAGCCCTGCTTTTTGAAAGTTCACTTTCCACCACTTTGCTTTTAAGAAAGACCTATGTTAATACCTGTTTGCCCTAACTGAAAGAAATTGGAAGAGGGTTTTCGCTTTTGCAAAAAAGGGTGAAAAGCGAAAATAGCATTCAGCATTTGTTTTGCAGCAAGTCGTTAATAGAGGCAGCGCACATCCTGAGCAGCAAGAATGGCACCACCAAGCTCCTTCCCTGGGAACTACACTCAGCATCTCAGCGTCAAGCCGCCATAGCTTTGAACTTTGTCTGTGGGCATCTGTGCTTTATCTCAATTTATTTTGTGCATCCATTAGCAAGATGTGTGCTAAGGTAATTGCTTCTTCAGTTTATGCCATTTTGGCTTACAAAAGCTTTCATAGATACTTTTTGATAGCAAAGGAAACTTGTATTACTTTTTCTTTAAACCATCTATTATTTTTAAAGCAATTTAAATAATAGGTTTTATGTATTTACCCATATGGTAACCATTTCAGGTACTCCTCTTTCTTTTGTGTAGATCCAGCTTTCTGTCTGATATAATGTTCCTTCTGCCTAAAAGACTTAACATTTCTTGTGGCACATTTCTGCTAGTGTTGAATTCTCTCACTTTTGTATGTCATTGAAAAAAATCTTCATTTTGCCATCATTTTAAAAAGATATTTTCATTAATACACAATTCTAATTTTATAGTTTTTCTTTCAGAACTTTAAAGATACTGTTTCACTGTCTTCTGGCTTGCTTATTTTCTGATGAGAAATCTGTTATTCTTGTCTGTTTCTTTCTACGTAATGTATCTTTTTCTGATTGATTTTCAGATTTTTTTTTCATCACTGGTTTTAAGCAATTTGATTATGCTGTGCCTTGGTGCAAAATTATGTTTTTTGTGCCTAGGATTTGTTGGGTCTGTGGGTTTAGTTTTCATTAGATTTGGAAAATTTTTGTGCACTATTTCTTCAAATATATTTTTCTTTCCCTCTCTCTCCTCTTCTGAAATTCAGTTATATGTATACTAGGCTGCATGAGGTTGTTCCACAGCTCACTGATGATTTGTTCATTTAAAATCTTTTTAGTTTTTGTGTTTCATTTTTTATGGTTTCTATTGCTGTCTTCAAGTTTACTAATATTTTTTTTCTGTGGTGTCCAAACTGCTATTCATTTCACCTGTGGATTTTTTTAATCCAAGGCATTGTACATTTCATCTGTAGAAGTTCACTTTGGGTCTTTAAAATTTTTTCCTTGCTCTATTTAACGTGTTGAATCTTTCCTCTGGATTCTTGAGCATATGGAATATAGTAGTAATAAATGCTTTAGTGTATTTGTCTATTAATGCTATCATTTCTGTCATTTCTAGGTCACTTTTGATTGATTTCTCATTATGGGTTGTGTTTTCCTGCTAATATGCTTGTCTAATAATGTCTTATCTAATGCCAGACATTGTAAATTTTACCGTATTGGGTACTGGATATTTTTATATTCTTAAACAAAGCTTCTCTGAATACTTAACCCAATGACCTGTGGGTTATGAAAGTTTTCACCCTGGCTAGTGGGAACATGTGATATTTTGGGCTCCATGTGAGCACAAATACCTTTAGTATTTGGGGGCAGTTCTTTCTCTGTCCTTAGGTAGTTTCCTCACATGCATCCTCTGCAGATCTTTTGTGTTCTTGCTCCATGCATTTTCTCGCTTCTCGTACTATTTCCAGTGAACTCAACCTGCGTTGGCCTACCCAGAGTTCCTGCTTTATCTCCTCAACTCAGGGAGTCTAATGTATTTCACCTGGATTTAACCTGCCTGAGCTGCTACCTAGAAACTCTCTAGGCAGTAAGCTGGGGCCATTGAAGGGCTCATTTTATTTACTTTTTGTCTCTCAGGGATCTTATCTTAATCCTACACTGCCTGATATCTAGTGTCTTTAAAATGATTGCATCATATATTTTACAGAGTATTTTAGCTGTTTTAGGTGGAAAGGTTAAATCTGATCCTGGTTACTCTCTTATGGTCCAAAGTGAGAGTCCCCTGGTTTATTATTACATAAGCTTTTAAGAGACTAGGCATTTAAAAAGTTAATTTATACAGAACTCAACATAGTTTTATTCCTTAATAGATTACGTTGCTGGTTCTAATATAGCACATATGTAAATATATTTTTTTGTAGTGCGGTATTTTTTAATGAAAAATTGAATACAGAGATTAATAATAATATTTTTGTTTTGTTGAAAATCATTTAAAAGTTCTGACGAGCAGAGGTAGTTCTTGGTAGCTGAATTAAAGTTTAAATGTGTTTTATACATAGGAAGTTTATATTTATTTATTTACTAGGTCTTCATCCTCCTGGTCCACCTTTAGCAAGACCCATTCTGCCCCGAGAACGAGGTGCTCTGGATAGAATTGTTGAATATTTAGTTGGTGATGGTCCACAGAACAGGTGATGTTTATTTACTAGATAAATGAAAATGAAGAAAAGTTTATTGGGGTGTGTGTGTGTGAGTGCACACGTGTGCGTGCATGCATGCATACACTAAATGCTCTAAAATTTTGTAGCTCTTGTTTCCTGATTTTAGACCATATGGAGTATTTTTGTAGCCCTGTAAAGAGTACATATGCAATTATTTTTCAGTAGTAGTTTGGATGAAGTATTTAGATAAAATATTTTAAAATAGATTATATATAACAAAAAATATGTAACTCTGTTATGTTATAACCCTACTGTAAGATTATTTTTAGAGAAATCTAATAATTTCATTGAATCTTTTAAAGTTGAACAGGCAAATAGTGAAAAATTAATAGATTGTAAGAAACAGCGTTTTATAGTGTACTGGGCTTAATAATGGTGATAATTTTAATAACAGTGTGGACAGTTTCATATATTTGGTACTTAAAGTTCCAAATGCATTTCCAGTTATCTTACTTGATCTTTATAATAACTCTAGGAAGACAGGTATGATGTGAGCAGAGCAATTCTCATAGTATGTAGGCTTTTAAATAATTCGTAGGATACTAGAGTAGATATTTGACAAAGTTATTGGTTAATATCATTTTAATAAAGGGATTATAATTTAATGTTAATGTAAAAATTGTTTGTTATTCAAAACAGAATTATTTGATAGGGTCAAGTATTTGTTAAGTATGTACACAGAGAAAAGAGAGGGTTATATAAACAGAAAATAAGGAAGATGTTTAAGTGTAACTGTGATAGATATAAGAATCATGATATACAGAAATTAATTTTTAGACTGGACTAAAAATTAAATTCATTTCTTTACTACAAGACTTCTCAGAGGTTTCAGTAATATTCGTTGTGAATCTCTAAGAGGTTTCATCTTTTCCAGTATATCTGACCACAGATTTGAGGTCTGTCAACTTCAGGGATATATATATAGGAAACATTGATGTTTAAGTGTTCTGTTATCAAATATATTTCTGCTTAATTAGTAAGAATATTTTCATTTGACTGTTGCTTATTTTTAATTTGATGTATAAAGGATATTTTAAAATAGGTGAAATGTTGGCTGTTGTCATGTTTGAAGAGTATTTATTGTTTATTAAGTAACATCTAATCTATTATGACACATTTAGCTATGTTAAAGTATAAATTAGCTGGATGGCTAAAGTAGCCTTTCCCATGGGCTTTGTCTGCATTTATAACTAAAATGTTCATTTTTCCTTTTGGTGTAGGTATGCCCTGATATGTCAACAGTGTTTTTCTCACAATGGCATGGCTTTGAAAGAAGAATTTGAATATATTGGTAAGAATTATTGAGGTTAGATTTAAATATTTTGCTCTTAAGTGTTTCATTCTGTGCCAGCTCCCATGTAATGTCATTTTATTTTATGTACTGTACATATTGTTCAGGCATATTTTAGAACTCAGGACAAAGCAGGAAAGACAACCTAGGTTTTTTTCTTCAGACAATATACAGCCTCTAGGCCAGTTGTTCTCAAACTCATTCTGTATCAGGATCACCTGAGGAGCTTTTAGAAATTATGGTGCCCACATCCCACCTACAAATAATCTGCTTTAATTGATCTGGGTTGGGGCCCAGGCATCAGCCCATTTTTTTTAAGGCTCCTCAGAATGTTTTCATGTTCAGTTACTATTTAAAAATATTGTATCTGGAGTTGAATTTCTATAATGCATTTAGATCATTATTAATATTGTTTTTGCTATTAGTTAACCTATGTGACTTACCATCTTTTCTTCTTTAAAAATGATATTATAATTCTAATAATAATTAGAAAGTATGCTTTAAAGTAAACTTTGATGAGAACATCTGCCATAATATTATTAAAACCACATGTAATGTCACAAGGGATAAAGAACTTTTGAAGAGTTCTTTGGCTATTTGTAAAAGTAATCTTGAGAGTTACCTGATTGGTCCTTAAAATTTCTTTGGTTTCTGGTTTTATTTATTTATTTTTTAATTCCCGACAGCTTTTCGTTGTGCCTACTGTTTTTTCTTGAATCCTGCAAGAAAAACTAGACCTCAGGCTCCAAGACTTCCAGAGTTTAGTTTTGAGAAGAGGCAGGCACTGGAAGCCTCAAGTACAGTTGGTTCCTTGCCCTCGGGAAGTGTGATTTCATCAGAGAATCAGATCAGTGAAGGTATGAATATTTTGTCTCTTAATAATTATTTTGTCTCTTAATAATGTTTGCTCTTTAGCAATAAAAGCATAATACTTTTAGACAAGAATGGGTCAGATTTTTCAGCATGCATATATCAGCTGTTGCTCTGATACTGTGGCCTTCTATGCAACTAGTATGATGTGTTTCAGTTTTAAAATGCAGGTTATATTGTGTTAAGCAGCATCTAGAAACAGCTAGGTAAATAATGTTTATGGAGGTGCCTCTTTTAATCACTACTGGGAGATTTAACTAGTAATGTTTTCATGGGATTGTTCTTTAATTTAGGTGAAGCAGATTATGAGAATTATGAAACTACTCATAAGGATAAATTTCTTATAGGATTTGTAATTCATGTTGATAAAAAATAGGTTTGTGCCTACCATTTGAATGAACAGAAGTTACTTGAGGGCAGGAAACTTTGGAATTGGAAAGTCATCCTTACATGCTTTGGATGACTGTTGATAGGACTGGTGTTCCTTTAAAACAATATATCGAGGTCTACAGGATTAACACTGCTGATGAATGTCTTTGTTATAAAACAGCCTTATTTTAGAGAAACAATTTATTAGCAGGTTTCATTGGGTTTTAGAACTTATTTATCAATTCTGTTTTAGGAATTCTTGAAGTTTCATGGAAAAAAATGGAAAAGATGAGATGGAAGGTCTATTAATTGCCAGCTACTTCTTGCCATTAATATTGGGTGAGGAGCTGTTAGCAGCTCTGAATTATGAAGATTGCTAAAATTATGACCCAGGCCCTGACATTTTGGTGCTTCACCTGTTATAGAAAAAAGAATCCGTATGGGAAGTTCACACAATTTATTTAGCAGTCAGTATTTATCCTTTTAACTTCTAGGAATTTGCATTTACATGTATTTGATTTCTTTATAAAATCACTGAGTAGTGGAAAAATTGCTTTAACTGAGAGTTTGAGAGTATTATGAGACAGTGACTTTTCACATATCAGCAATTTAGTAAAAGATTTGAGTTTTTTTTTTCTTTCTTTTTCTTATTAAACTTTGAAGAGTAACCTAAAATATGTGTGTTTACTTGGGCTTGGCTTTGGCTTACTAACAAATATCAAAATGAATTTGGATACAGATAGCCATGACAAGAGGCCTGTATACTTCCAACACTGAATCAATGTAATCGTCTTCTCCAAGTCTGCAACATCGACTCCAAACACAACATCAGTTTTTTTCTTTTGCTTAAGTCATGCTCTGAGCTGCATGCTGTCACATGCAAATCATCTGCCTTGCCATTGCAGCCTCTTGGAACTGAAAATTAAAGAATGCCATACTGAAGATGCCTAGAGGAAAAATTGAAGTCCTCTCCATGAATAACCTTGCTTATGAAAGCTAAAGTAAATATTTGAAAGCCAATAGTTGGGACAAAAAAAAAAAAGAAAAATCGGTCAATAAAATAGAAATCTTGATAATGAGTCCCATGCTTTATATCTTCTGCTAAGGTCAAGATGCACAGTTAGCAAACAACATCCAGCTATACCTTTCCTTCTCATCTAATCTAGGAGGAGCAATACCCCAGATGTCTCATTTTCTGTCAGATATCTCCGGAATGAAGTCTAACTGGCTCAAACTCAACCCTAATAAGGTAATGTTAGTAGGTGAAGACAAACTTGAAGCAGGGTGTGATAACTCCGAAGTGCTAGAAACTGAAGCAACAATTCCATTTGGTTAAGATAGTCTCTAAAGTAGTAACTTCATTCTTTTTGGATTCATCAGAATGGCCATTATGAGCACCTTTTACTTCTTTGGTGTTCTAGAAGACTGAAAATTTTTTCCAAGACTCCTGTCTCAACACCATAATGTACATACAAATATCATCTCCAAGCTGGATTCCGTTGGTAAATAACTGGAAGTATTTCTGATGAACAGATGAAGTTGCATTTATTGGAATGCTGGTGGTGTATCTTTACGATTAAATTGAACTATGAAGTAAGAGCATACCATCTCAATCAGCTCCCCTCTCTGCTGACAGCCAGTGTGATTAAGGGCTTAGATTGTTGATTTCTACATTTTTGGTGTAGAAATTTGAGATCTGAAAGAAAAACTGTCTTGTTTTAATTTTTATATATTTTTTAAAGTACTGAAATAGCTCCTTGATGGCAACAGAAACTGCAGTGATTATGTTATTGAATTTACAGATGGAACCAAAGGTAATTTTCTTCCATCTGAATTTTTTTCAACAAATATTCCATAACTATTTGTATGAATCTAGAATTAATAGAAGAAACCTTTTTTTTTTTTTCAATTTATGATGCAAGACTTTGAAATTAAGTTTTGATTCTACTACTGGAAGATTGTATGTTTATGATGAGGCACAAGGCTTTTGAAATTTTTGGACTACTTTTTAAGGCAACATATGAACTCTTGTAAAGTTTTCATCGAAGAAAGAGACCTAGAAGAAATTCCTTCTATTAATTGCTCATTTGAATTCCTAGACTTTTTCTAGAACTGTGTGTCCAGGCGCTTTGGTAATAGAGTATTGGAGAGAACAAGAAATTAGTATTGTCAAGGGATTGTCATTTTATCTAAGAGCATTCTAGATATGGTATGCCAAACTAATGAACTGCTTTTTGGTTCCTTTGTTTCTTTTATTGTGAAATGAATAGTACAGTATATTTGAGTCTCTGCTAAGCCATGTTGAAGTGGGTTATCAGTTTTTTTTTTTTTAAAGTGCTTTCCTAAATAACTGATAACTAGCATTCTTTTTGTTAGGTATGGTAATAATTAGAGTTTGAGGTTTCTACACTGTTGGTATTCCAGTATAGTGATTTGGAATAGTGATTTGAAGTTAACAAGTTTGAAAAATCTTACCGTTTTCATTGTTCAATATTATTTTGCTAATCAAAAATAACAAGTAAAATTTACATAGGTGAAATTTATCTTGATAATCTGATTCTTGCTTTTCCCTTCCTTTCTTTAAGCAATATACACTGTTACCATTAGGTTATGCTGAACTTAGGAAAATTCTATTTTTAGTATTGTTTATTATGATGCTTTAGGGAGTTGAACTATTTGATAATGTAAATATATTGACTTCTGTGTATTTATCAGATCCAAAAAGCTGATACCTTTATTTATTTTTGATTATGTATAGCTTGCTCAAGATGTAAATTCACCTGTAGTATGTTTTTGCATGTTCTTTTTAGACATAGAGATCTTTCAGCCTTTTGATTCTCTTTTCAAAAACTTTCACTTAGTGGTTTTACATTATTGCTTAAAAATGACATTCTTCCCCATCTAATGGATTTCTTCACCAGTGGTAAATAATTAAACAATATTCTCTGTGTTTAAAATGAGCTATTTTCTCATAGGTGGTTATCATTTATTTGAATTTTGTTCATTGCACCATTGAGTTGAGTTTTGGGATAAAATACATGTCTTTGTTCCTTAAATATAAGTTGGCCATTTTTCTTAAGGCAGAAAAATCTTGCAAAAACTGTTTAAAATCTGTGAGTTCAAAGACAAACTGTCCATTTTAATTTAACAGATTTTCTTTTGTTAAGTTATATAGTCTACACATATGGTAGGTACTGATGTGTTAGCAAGGCAAAAATTTTTTCTAAGTTATTATAAAAAGGGATAGAAAGTAAGAATCTAAGTGAATTCACTAAAATATGAGGGGTTTTTGAAGGCATAATCTAAATAGAATTCTGTATTTTGCTGTGGAGCAAATACATAATTGTATTTCTTTCGGAGATACATGAAATTGTTTGCTAGACTATTCTTTAATTTTCTTAGAAAATTATTCTTTGAAGAGGTAGAATATAAAAACCTAAAGGTAAGGTGTGGTTTTTGCATGTGTGTGGTTTATAGGTGAGGCCAGTGGTATTCGTTACACAGTTACACTCAGTTTTATGAGTTTGAGCTGCCTAGCTGAATTGAAGCTTTGCCCAAACAACAGGAAGCCAATTGTTAGAATTCTGTGGAAAACACTTTCCCTCAAGAATATTGGAGTGGGAGTGGGGGCAGGGGCAGGAGAAGGGAAAGGAACAAGTTCCATGGGTGGTTTTTGTTTTATCACATTCTGATATATTGTTTTCTTGGCATTACAAATGTCAAAGATGATTTAAAATTTTCATACAGATGGAATTAGGTCATTCTGGTAAATTTGTGTCAGTTTTAGTCTTAAACTGGTGCTGCACAGGGGAGTGTAAGTAGGCCTATTTAATTAGTGTGAACACAAAGGCTAGTTTCTCTTTCAGTATTTTATGCCCAAATATTGACATCTTTTGTAATGTATTTTATACTACCAAGCTAATTTAAACAACTTCACAGAAAAAATTTTCTGTCTTTATTAGAATAGGCAAATGATACCCATAAAGTAAGGACTTTTGGAATATATTTAATAATCCTAGAAAGCTCTGTGGTTTAGTTATTAAACTAATATACAATTCTCTGTTAATCTTGCACACCTAGTTCACGTATGGTTTGTTGAGATGACCTCTCACAAAATGGCACTGGCATCCAAACGTTGCATGTCTGTGTCATTTAGACTGGCTGATGTTTGCATTATAGGCATCATGACACATACTAGTTTTTTAGTAGTGTTACTGCTACTAAAATTACTGTTCTACAAATTAACCCAGGGGAAGAAAATCGTCATTAGTAGGATTTTTGATTGTTTTCAAACCCTACTCATCATTTTATCAGTTTTTAGTCTTCTGTATATTCTCTGAAATACAATACAGTATTGATGAGCAAATTTTGTATATAATGCTATTTTCTAATTATGACAGCTTATGGTATTTCTTAGAGTTCTCCTATATAGACATTTTTAAAAACTAAGTATTATAGTTCTTCTCTTTGTATTAACTGCTTATTTAAGACCCCAGAATTTTATTTTATTTTATTTTATTTTATTTTCCCACTGTACAGCAAGGGGATCAAGTTATCCTTACATGTATACATTACATTTTTTTTCCCCCACCCTTTCTTCTGTTGCAACATGAATATCTAGACATAGTTCTCAATGCTACTCAGCAGGATCTCCTTGTAAATCTATTCTAAGTTGTGTCTGATAAGCCCAAGCTCCTGATCCCTCCCACTCCCTCCCCCTCCCATCAGGCAGCCACAAGTCTCTTCTCCAAGTCCATGGTTTTCTTTTCTGAGGAGATGTTCATTTGTGCTGGATATTAGATTCCAGTTATAAGTGATATCATATGGTATTTGTCTTTGTCTTTCTGGCTCATTTCACTCAGGATGAGATTCTCTAGTTCCATCCATGTTGCTGCAGATGGCATGATGTCATTCTTTTTTATGGCTGAGTAGTATTCCATTGTGTATATATACCACCTCTTCCGAATCCAATCATCTGTGGATGGACATTTGGGTTGTTTCCATGTCCTGGCTATTGTGCATAGTGCTGCAATGAACATGCGTGTGCATGTGTCTCTTTTAAGTAGAGTTTTGTCCGGATATAAGCCCAAGAGTGGGATTGTGGGGTCGTATGGAAGTTCTATGTATAGATTTCTAAGGTATCTCCAAACTGTTCTCCATAGTGGCTGTACCAGTTAACATTCCCACCAACAGTGCAGGAGGGTTCCCTTTTCTCCACAACCCCTCCAGCACTTGTTATTTGTAGATTTATTAATGATGGCCATTCTGACTGGTGTGAGGCGGTATCTCATGGTAGTTTTGATTTGCATTTCTCTTATGATCAACGATGTTGAGCATTTTCTCATGTGTTTGCTGGCCATCTGTAAAGACCCCAGAATTTTTAAATTAAATTGCATTTGACTAGGGATGTGTCTATTTCTGAAAATAGTTATATCACAAAGCTTTAATATGATACATCATGAACTTTGATACCTGTCCTGTTTAAATTCAGTACTGAGGAAATCTGTCAGATAGAATATGACAAACTCTGTGTGCCTATGCTCACTTAACATGTTTATTGATGAGTTGAGTCCTGGATCCTAAGCTTTGTTTTTTCATTTCTTGTGACTTTATTGGAAAGCTCACTAAATTATAACCAGTTGTAAAATTCTTGGCAAGTAAGTGTTGCTCTATGGCCAGAGACTTGTGAAAAACCATGACTCTTAAGATTCTGCCCTGGATAAATTCTCTGAAGGTAGAATTACAAATGGTTGGTGACTCCTGCAGTTTTCCACTGAAGAACTTGCTTGCCCTTGTAGCAGAAATGATCTGTACATGTCCTTAGAGTTTTATTTCACTTTCTGCTTTTCCTTTGAGCACTGGAACATTCAAATAACACAACTCAAATGACCTACTGCTTTTCTACTTTGGATTTTTGTAAGATTCCAAGTGGTGCAGCAGTGCCATTTTAAGTTCCTTTAAAGATAAAAATAGCATTTTTGTGACATGTGAACATTCCTCACTACTTTTTTGCGAGCATGTGAAATTTTCATACAGTAGAACCTCATTATCTTGGATATCCCTAAACTATGCAATTTTGGCCTCTTGTTCTGTATATATAAAAAAGAGAAAGACATTGTAATTCTGTAAACTACAGTGTTAAATATATATTTAAAGAGATAATTATTTTTCAAGTTTTGGCATAGAGTGTACGAGATATAGATAATTTGTATTAATTATAACTGCTTTGGCAAAACCATGAATTTGTAAGACCACCATGTCAACATGTGTGTATATAGCACATAATTTCTTTGCAAAACTGTTAATTAATTTTATTCTGCAAAATTCTGGCCTGTACTATATAAAGAACTAAACCAGAACTTTTTAGTAATATAGACTTTTCCTCCAGATTTTTTGGATCAATAACATTTGTAGTATGTTGAAGGGATCTTCTGGGAGGGTATGCAAGTCTGCTTATTTGTTTATCTGATGTGGTTTAACCATATTTTCTCCTAATAATAATATTAGTTGCTGTTTTTTGCAAAAACAAAACACAGAAACACCTGAGTTAGGTTTTTCTTTGATTTGGAAATTGGGTGGCCCAAAGCCGAAGCTCTCTGCTCCTGTCATTCCTTTCCCTCTCCTGTTCTTTAAACTTTAAAGAATTAAAATTATTATTATTATTAAATTGTTATTAAGATATTTGAATTTAATGGAACACAAAAAAGAGTTTAAAGGGAATAAATTTTCAAGACCCTAACTTGGCTTTTGCTATGGAGGAAGGGGCAAAAGACCCTTTCCTTTTTCTGACTCAGAAGTTTAAAGCCTGAGGCCTTGTCTAGTAGAGGGATGAGGGAAGGCCTGCCTTGCCTTTGGAAAAGGTGGATCTAGACCTCCCTTGGATAATAGAGATGTAAATCAGTGTGGGAGATCACACAACCTAGACCTACTCGTTCACACCCAACAACAAGGTACACATTCGCACATTGGTCATAGGGTAGCCTGGGTGCAGGGGAGACTAGTTCCTTCAGGAAACATAATCTGGGAGTCAGTGCATTTGCTTTGTTTGCTAAGCTTTTGTCTTATAGCAGATAATTCTGTTGGGACTTTGATATATTTGGACATTCGACTTTCAAATCCATCTTTAGGAAAGTTCCTAAATATTATGAAAGTTTGTGTATTTCATGAAATATTGGGGTCTTCCGGTATATTTATGGGTTTGTTTCCCCTAAGGTTTTTTTTTTTTCTTTTTCCTTCATTAATACCAATTCAAATATGGTAGGATGAGGGAGTTGAGTACATACTTTTAAAGATTTTAAGGATAATATTAGACCATTCTACTGGTTCTTAGTCCATGTATGCATATGCTTATCTTATTTAGTAGTTTCAACATTTGGGTATTCCTAAAGTCTTAACTCTTATCTTTTCAGAATCTTTTGAAGAACAAGGTGTTCTAGATACCTGTACAGAGCAAACAGATGACAAAACACTAGATACAGAGCAGACAAACCAAGTGATTGAACAAGCATCTGGCACAGAGGAACCAGAGGAGAAGCCAGAAGAGACCGAGAATGAGGAAACCTCAATGAATGAATCCAAATCACCAATATCGAGAGCTGATGCTATTCCTAATCCTGAACTAAGTGGAGAATCATTGACAATGTAGTAAATGCTTCCACGTGCCTTCAACTGATATTTGTAGTCTTGTTGATGCCAGTTATTGCTTTTTTAGGTGGTGCTTTCTTCCCCCCACCCAAAGACATGCTTGATATCATTTGAATTCAGATTGCCTATTTCAGTATGTCAAAGTTACGTCTACTGGGTATTTAAATTAAAAGTAAGTGATATCAGTACAGTAAAACCCTTTTTAATGTGCAAAACTCCACACTGTGTAGACAGCTTTTAGGTATTTATTCCCATTCTAAAAGTAAAAAATATGATAGAGGTTTTGTTTTCTATTTGTGACCTGTAAATACTATCCATTTTGACATAGGAAGAACTTTGGTTAGGAATAAGTTCTAATAGTGTTTGTTTTAAGGAATGATACACAATTAAGATTTTTAATACTTCATCATTAAAGTGGATGGAATTTTAACTCTTAAAATATTTGCCAGGGAGTGAAATGTTTATTTAGGCATTTATATTAAGAGGTGTGAAAGTTATTGCAGTAACAATATAGGCATTGGTTTTCTCAGTAAGAATGCAGTTGAACTGTCAAGTGCAGTGTTACTTTTGGATGTGTCTTATTTTGCACCTGGGCCAGAGGTACCTGATGTATATAATTAGCTTATGTTTACATATTAACATATAGGAAATATCTTTGCATTTGACTGCACTTGAATTTTGAACATTATTTATATTTGTAAAATAATGATGATATTATAAGTGAATTTTGTGCTCTTGTGTGTATTTTGCTAAGGAAAATAAAGATGATCTGGTAGCAGTTTCTTTTGTTAAATATCTAGACTTCTTCAGACAGTATCTTGAGGATGACTTGGCTACCCGAAAAGTCTAAGGAGGAAGAGCTCACAATTCAACAAATCAGCAGATTCTGCTGAGTGCAAATTATGATCTTTGTATTCAGACTTATTGCCTTTCAAAATCAGAGAAATAGTGACATTTAGAGGTTCTAATCAGAGATTAGATTTTTCTGATTCGGGAAGCGCTTAGGCCATTTGTAGTTTTTAATTTTGAGAGACATAGTTTTGTGAGAATAGGCAGTTATTTACTGGTAGTTCATTTGATTTAATATGTGTGTTAAGCATCAACTGGGAAATTTTTTTTGACCCAGAGTGATAATTCTTGGACTTTAAGTACAATGTTATTATCTTTTCTACCTTCCTTTTATCTATTATTAAAAAAAATTGAAATCAAGTTGTTACGCCAAAAGGAAGAATGTATAGGCATGGTGTATATGGCAAGTATTTCTAAGTTGTACAGTTCATTAAAAATTTGATAAAATATTTTTTATTATTTAAAATTCATCTTTATGATCTAATATTATATCTGATAGGTATTTTTAAGGAACCCAATGTCTTAATAGTCTCAGGCATCATGGTATAATGAGTGACCAGAGTTTTCAAGAGTATAGGACTAGGCTTAAATTCCAGCTCTGCAGTCTTGGGCAAGTTGCCTGACTTCTCTGAGATTATTTTTTTCTTCTGTAAAATGGAAGAATAATACCTACTTTGGGGGATATTGGCACAATTAAAAATGATTTGTGTAGTGTGCCTAGCTCACTGTCTGATAATTAATAGATATTAATTATCTATTAAATGGTAGCATTTTATACTATTGATGTCCTTGTGAAATATGAAAGGACTATAAATTCTTCCTCTTGCAGATAAGAAAATGAAAAAACAATATGAACATATAAATCAGCTGTTCAGAATCAAGCCAAAGTTTTCTGCATCAACTTTTCTTTATCATATACATGTATATAAATGCATAGGTTAAGGAAATAGGAACCTGAAACTGTGGAATACTACAGAATATAACCTATTTTATGTTTTGATGAACGCTATCACATTTTTTTTGGTGCATTATTTGCCCATTACATTTTAGTAACACCTTTGCTGAGTCTTCTTGTTATAAAACATTCAAATTCTGATGTACGTTATTGAAAAATGAGGAGTAACTCAGAAATAAAGCTTAATGATATAATCAAGCAGATATGAGAAATATTTTTGAAAGAAATTAGAAGATTAAAAGGGGGATTAGTGAAATTAATGCAACTGGTAACATGCTGTAATCATATAGTACCCTTTAAAATAGAAAGTCTATTCTGATATTTTAATAAACAGCTAATGGTTGAAAGAATGGCAAAATGTCCTATTTCTGATTATTAAGACATTAGTGTAAATGAGGAAAAGCAAACTATTAAGTGCTGTTAGCTAGAGTGATCTTAACTTCCTTACTTACTAATGCTCAACAGGTCATCATCTAAACTTTTTCACCGTACCCTCAGCATAATCTACAAACATGGTCTGGCTTTTTCTCCATCCCTCTTCCAACATTATGTTGTAGCCTCTGGGCTACAATTATCTGATGAACCTAAACCCTTTCCCACTTTAGGTCTCAGGTTAAATCTTCTTTGGTCAGAGAGATGCCCTCCCAAGCTCTGTACCTAAAACCAGCCTCTGCCTTTTTCTCTTGTCACTTTATCTTTATTATCATAATGTGTAAGTACTTCATCTGTTTACTAGTTTACTGTATTTCTTCACAAGGTAAAGTCTGTGTGTGCAAGCCTCTTGTCTTACCTACTTCTGTATCTCCAGGGCCTTACATGCCTAACACATTTATTGTGTAAATGAATGACTTTGTTGCTAAATCCAGTAGGAAAACTCTCATTCTTAATTTGCTTGGCAGTGTTGACATTATTGAGTACTCCCTTGAAACACTTTTTTTTTTTTTTTTTCTTTTGGCTTTAGAGTTCTCATGCTATTGTTTTCTTATTCCTCTGGCGCTTTCAGTGTCCTTTGCAGGCTTCCCTTCCCCTGCCCATCCTTTAAATGTTGCTGTTTCATAGTTTCTACCTTGTCAGCATTTCTTAGCTCTATGTATTCTCCCTCTAGAGGCTCTCATCAACCCTCATGGATTTAATTAACATCTGTCTTTCTGATTCTCAGATCTCCAGCCTTGATCTCTTTCCTTCACTTTAGGGCAATATATTCACCTGCCTGCTGGAACGTCTCTCCCAATCAATTTATTAAAAAATGGACACAGTTCTCTTCTTCAAAACTTACAAACTTTCTGTGTTTCTCATGTCTTCTAGTAGTGCCATTATTCAAGCCCAAAACTAGTCTGTCCACTCATCCCTTTTCCTGTATCTTAACTATCACTTTCAGTCTTCTAAACGTTTTTCAGTTAAATTCTTGTTTCTGTATCCATTAATATTACTTAATGATAACAAACATTTGCTTTCTTGCTGTGTGCCAGGCAATGTGCCAACTGTTGTATGAGTATTATTTTATTTGTTTTTTGGCAACAACCCTGTGAGGATTTTTTTTTTCTTTATAGAGGAGAAAACAGGTGTAGAGAGTAAGCAACTTGGTAAGTGGAAAATCTGGGATTGAATGCAGGCAAATGACTTCAGAAGGCTTGCGTCTTCTTGCTGTTGTATTGCCTTTTAATTCAAGCCTCCTTCATCTCAAAATTGCCTCTTAACTGGTTTTCTTGTCTCCAGCCTTGTCCATGGCTATTCTGTGCACTGTAGCCTGAGTTTTCACAAACAAATCGTGTCATGCATTGCTTAAACCCTTTAATGATTCCTAATTGCTGTTGGAACGAGGTCCAAACATACCCTGTGGCCTACAAACATAACCCTTATAATTTTGCTTCTAGTTATTTCTGGCATTTCTTACCACAACTACTGCCTCCATTCCTCTCCTTGTCCCCTCACACTCTCAATGTAGCCATCCTCTTGTCTTCTGTGGTTTGCATATGCAATGTTTTTCCTAATACCCCAGCCTCCTGATGTTCTTCCTCTGCCTGGGATATCTTCCCACTCAATACACGTGGGGACACTCAGTAAATAGTTGCTGAATTTAATTGAAATAGTTCCACTTGGAACCCAAGTTTAGAAATTTTGCTAATCATTATTATTAAACCATGCCTTTTATTCTTGAAATTGGACTTTCTTATTATATACATTAGACAGTCACTTTTGTTGGCAAACCTAATTGAATCAGGAGAGCTATAGCTCTGTGAACAGGGAAGAGATTCTAATTATATAATGATTTTCACTAAATATTGTATATTGAATGTTGGAGAAACTAAATGACTTATGTGAAGTCATATGGATAGCTAGCACCTGAGCTAAGCCAGAACTCAGATCTTAGATCGTAATGTAGAATGCTTTATATCAAATCACCAATTTTATACTGCCAGTCAATACTAGTATTAGAATTTTAAGATGTTTTAAAATATGTAACATGTTTACTTCTATTTCCAGCTGACAATGACTACTTTGTCTTAAAACTTTTTTCTTATTTTTTTTCCTTATAATATTGCTTCCCAATATTACTCTGCAATGTTACCTATTAGATTGCGTGCAAATCAGTGGAAGGGTTGACCTAAGTGAGAATAATTTATGGAACTATGGTAGATATTTTGAAATAATTATGGAGAACAGAGCTGCTTTATAAAATTGAAAGAAAATAATGTAAGCTAGTATATAGTATATTTTCAATTCATTGTAAAAATTATAGAAGATATTTAGGTAGAGTTAACGAACTCCCAAAGAGCTACTGAGAATAATAAAAGTACTTATATAAAGATGGACCAAGATAGGAGTTCCCGTCATGGCTCAGCGGAGACGAATCTGACTAGTATCCATGAGGACGCAGGTTTGATCCCTGGCCTTGTTCAGTGGGTTAAGGATCTGGCGTTGCCATGAGCTGTGGTGTAGGTAGCAGACGCGACTTGGATCTGGCTTTGCTGAGGCTGTGGCCAGCAGCTACAGCTTAGATTCGACCCCTAGCCTGGGAACTTCCATATGCTGTGGATATGGCCCTAAAAAGACAAAAAAAAGGTGGGTCAAGATAGAGATGGTTGTGGATTGATCTGCTAAATCTTGCAGTTTGTAATTTGACTTGTTTCAAAATTATTAAAGACCTAAATAGATTAACTCTAGCAAGTTAGTAAGTAAAATGTGGAGATAAAACAAAAATTTTTGTTGTTGCTTCAAGCAATCTTAGTACAAAAGCAGTTTTAATACTAGCGTCTTGTCTTTAAACAGTTCATTGGTAGCGCTTCAATTTCTGCCTCTTAAAGCTTGTTGAGATAATCACACAGCAAGTGGTCAGAGGTGAAGAGGAACAGCTGCTAAAAACAGGAACCCCAGTCAGTCCCTCTTCATGGTCCTTTGGTTAGTTGCCTTTATTATACACAAAAAAAGATGGGGAGTTCCCACTGTGGTGCAGTGGAAATAATCCGACTAGGAACCATGAGGTTTTGGGTTCGATCCCTGGCCTAGCTCAGTGGTTAAGGATCCCGCGTTGCTGTGGCTGTGGTGTAGGCCGGCCGATTCAGCCCCTGGCCTGGGACTTCTATACGTGGCAGGTACGGCCCTGAAAAGACAAAAAAAAAAAAAAAGAGATGGAAGTAAATGAGACTGATTAATAAGTATTCTGGTGAACTCCTTTAACGTACGAGCAAGTGTTTGATTTATGTCCACAGATTCAGGCTCTGAGTTTAGATAAATATATATAAAAGAAAAGTACATTTATTAGAATATAATCGTAAGAATAAAATTAAAATGAGTATGGGATTATAACCTTATTAAATAGTACCTATAAGCTATTTCTTTGTCTCAGCCTAGTTTCTTTCCTCTTCAGCAACTACATTTTCTATTTTAATGCTATTTTAAAATGCCTTTTATTGGATAGTAGATGTCCTCCCAATTACCTTTGTCAGTTTGCCTTTGTATGAAACTTAGATTCTATTTAATTTCCCATTATTTTTCCTCCAAAGGTCCTATTATGTGTTAATTTATATTTCTCATAGACTTTAGGAGAAGAAAACACTATCCACTTATATAGTTCTATATTAATTTTTTTTTGGCTTTCCCATTGTGGTTCAGCAGTAATGAACGTGACTAGTATCCATGAGGATGTGGGTTCGATCCCTAGCCTTGCTCAGTGGGTTAAGGACCCAGTGTTGCCGTGAGCTGTGGTGTAGGTAGCAGATGTGGCTTGGGTCTGGCGTTGCTGTGGCTGTGGCGTGGGCCAGCAGCTTACAGCTCTGATTCAACCCCTAGCCTGGGAACTTCCATATGCCATGGGTGCGGCCCTAAAAAGCCAAAAAAAAAAAAAAAAAAGAAGTTTTTAAAACTTAGATTTTTCTGTTTTAGGCATCTTTTTTTCTTTTTTTAAAAAAATATTTATGCCTTCCTTTTTTTCTTTGGCAGCAAAATGGATAGAATCTGGAAGAACTCTGAGAAGATTAAAAAAAGTTCTCAAAAACTCCCTCATAAATTAGTTTTTTAAGTTTTTATTCCAGGGTTATAGGAGAATAGGCCAGATTTTCAACTGCCAAAGACTTTTACCAGATCTCTGGCACTTGATTTAGGAAAACTGGGAAAAATCATTTATTTTTGTGAAAATAAGTATTTCTATCTTAGTCTGATTTTGAAGGATGAAGAAAGTGAGGAATTAAATGAACATTTTTTGAATATCTACTCTTGGTCAGGCACTATGCTCTGGGTACTTTCATATACATTCTCTTTACAGTCTCAGAAAGCCATGTGAGGGGATGGAGTCTGGTCAAGCAGGGATTAAATTACTTCCCCAAGGTCAATTAGTTTATGAGTATTGTAAATGGAATTGGAACCTGGGATCTTTAAGTCCTGTCCTTTTCACTACTACTTGTGAGCCCTCTTCTTTGCTAGCTGAAAGAAATAGACTCAGGCTCTTGACTAAGTTTTCTCATATTTTTGTGATAACTCGTGTTACTTCTTCAGGGCAGTCTTCTCCTAGCTGAACACTTGGCAGACTCACATACAGTCCCCTTGAAACTCTTTTATAGTGTTATCTTTTGCACCATACCATGAACTCCTTGAAGGTGGGGCTGTGTCTGATTTTGCTTATTATTGTATTCCCGGCATGTGTGTCTGGCCTGTAGAAGACACAATTATCTGTTGAATGGTAGTATGTGTGCATGTATACACACACACAGTGGGAAATACTGCTGTAGTCTTAGTGCAGTTCGTATAGTGTGAATAAATTTGCAAACCTCAAATTTTTTGAATTACTGAGTAGGGAAAGGGCCAGAAAGCTCTTTTGTTAAGACTTAGGCAATTCCAATAGACTCTTTTGTCTATTTTTTTTTTTCAATCCATTGTCTACATTGCTATTGGAGCTTTCTAAAGCACAAATTTAAAAAATTATTCTAAGGCTCATTTGTGTATGGTCAACTCCATAGGTGGCTTGTAAGCATGTGCTTCAGAATCTAAATCTAATTTCTGGCTTTGTCTCTCACTATTCACCCTCACACTCTCACCACAGGTGTTTCGGGTATTTCATTCTTCTGAGAGACTCCCCCCAGTGATCTTCTATGATGCTGTTCTTGTCAACTCTCATTTCTTAAGAACCAGCTCTGTCATCTTCTCTGTGCCGCCTTCCTGAGCAGTTATTTGCTTTTTGTTCCTTTGTACTTTACATGCTACGTGTAGCTTGTAGTCTCCTGACCTCTTGTTATTACCTGCCTCCCTCATTTGTAAGTACTGAAGATAAGCCATGTTTCTCAGTTTTTATTTTCTCATTCTTTTTTTTTTTTGTCTTTTTGCCATTTCTTGGACCGCTCCCGCAGCATATGGAGGTTCCCAGGCTAGGGGTCTAATTGGAGCTGTAGCTGCCAGCCTACGCCAGAGCCACAGCAACGCGGGATCCGAGCCACGTCTGCGATCTACACCACAGCTCATGGCAATGCCAGATCCTTAACCCACTGAGCAAGGGCAGGGATCGAACCCGCAACCCCATGGTTCCTAGTTGGATTCGTTAACCACTGCGCCATGATGGGAACTCCTATTTTCTCATTCTTGCTCTCCTCAAACAAAACAGCACACATTAAAACAAAACTAAAACTTGGTATGGTGTCTTCTATATGGACATTTAGAGAGTGGATTCCATAAGTAATAGAGCTAACTTGGTCAGCACCAGCAGTGGATGTGCTACTTCAACCTGAAACTCCTGCAAATAAAGTAATTAGGGCTAGCAAGTGAAAAGGACTATCTCAAGATACGAGAATATGGAAACGGTGAGCACATTGGAGAGGGTTCATTTGTGTTTGAATTCTTAGTGCATGATATAGATGCTCAGTAACTATGACTGAACTGACCTGGAGATGGCCTAAGAGCTGGTGTGCTGAGGGGGACAGCAGAGCTCTTCCCTGATTCACTTGAGTCCATTATTTGGGTATGACTTCCAAACTATGTATAATTTGAGCTGCTTTAGCAAACTCCCATTCCTGAAGATCCCTACCCGCCCTCTGCCCCTGAGCCCATATTTACTTACCTAATGGAATGGAGTTTTAAAAATATTCTTGTTTTCATGTTTATTTTTATCTCATTTCTGACCATTTCATGTGCAACTGACATTAAGTTAGGAATTTTCTGGATTAAGTTGCTCCTTTTTGGACATTGTCTCTGGTGGAGCCTGGATACACACAGGCACACACACACTATATTTTACATATATATATATATATATATATGTATGTATATATACACACACACAGCAATTCAGACGTTAAAGTTGTGTACTTGCTTCAAAAAAATCATTAAAGGCAAAGTATACTGTACATGGCAAGTATAATTAAAACTTGCACTAGTGTGGTATATTTTATGGATTATATTCAACCATTTTTTTGTAAAAATGAAAATAGCTACTTTTGTCTTATTGTCTATAGCAAGAATTCTAAAGGCTTTTCTGTCTGCCAAGAGTTGACATATTTTATTATAGCTGTATGCTTAAAAAAACCCTTTTTTCCTGGAAACAAACAGGAATCAAATTTTGGAATGAATTTGTATTCTCTCTCTCTCTCTCTCTCTTTTTTTTTTTTTTTTTTTTTGCTTTTCAGGGCTGCACCTGCGGCTTATGAAGGTTCCCAGGCTAGGGGTCGAATTAGAGCTGCAGCTGCTGGCCTATATCACAGCTCACAGCAATGCCAGATCCTTAACCCACTGAGCACGGCCAGGGATTGAACCAGTAACCTCATGGTTTCTAGTCGGGTTCATTTACACTGTGCCACGATGGGAAATCCCTCATTTTGCATTCTCAACTATGAGTATTCACACAGCCAAAGAATATATGAATTTTAAGAACAGGATGTTGTGAATTTTATAAAACAATCTAACTTGAGAATTGGCCAAAATAAAATTGATATGTTTGAAGCATGTTTTGGGTGGATGTTGTGCATTTTTTTTCAGTACAATTCTCTTTTGTTTTTTTTAAAGACCTGGATTCTTCTTGCATGTTTGTTTGAGTTTTCTTCTCTTCAATAAGGCAATCTCCTTTAGTCTGGCTTCATGAAATGAAATGCTATTTTGTTTAAAGACAGCCAGTCATTACTGAAGAGTGGGGATTTTTAGTTCCTGCTGCCCTCCGCCCCACTACCCTGCCACACCTCCTCCTCTCCCCCAGCCAGCAAAGGGGAGAACAGCAGCTGTTCGGGTTTTAGTAGATTCTGAGAAGACCAATTTATCCACCCAGTAAACAATTGTGAGCAATAGTTTGAAGCAAGCGTGAATGTTCAACACTCCTTTTAGGTCAGGATGGCACAAGACTACTAAATGGTGAGTCTACGTAGTAGTGCTGTGTATTTGGAGTAGCAAGAGGAAAGGGGGTGCAGATAATTTGTCTTCCAATGAAGAAGCGGAATTCGGGGCTGCACTAAGTAACGAGAGGTATGGTGGCCGACGCGTCTACTTTTAACAGTGCCTCCAATAGACGTGTAAACAATTCAATTTGTGCATTATTGTCTCTAAAGAGTGATTTTATGCCCTTATTTCTGCATTATTGTCCACAAGGTACTGCCCTTTGTCAGAGGGCCTGTTTTATCTAATTTTTTAGGCCTTTGTCTTCATTAGTACAGCAATTTTAGCTTGTGATCGTTGTACTAGACCTCATTGATAAGCTAAGACAGTGCGAGATTCATAGTGCTAACATCTAACCTCGCCAGTGGCTTCTTGACCCTTCTGCTTCCGAAACATGGGTTCATTTTTTTTTTTTTTAACCTAAGGAAGAACTCCATCTATTTCTCACACACATTGTGGGCAGTTTAAAGGTTGGTCAGAATCAAATATTGTGCTTTCAAATTTGATAATGTATGAGTACAGAAGGATGACCTTTGATACATGGTCATACATCAACATGACATGAGCAGTAAATGCAGCAATTACCTTCACTACATTGAAACGGTGCTTTAGTTTTCATCTTCAGAGCAGTTATTGCAAAAACCACAAAAAAATGCCCTTAAGTTCTTATCCACATTTGTAAAATTATGTATCTTTAGAAAGAGTCCTAATTTATGCGCTTATTTTCAACATGTTTAGCTTTTACAAGATGTAGTAGTTCACTATTAAAAGACCTTGACATGGTAATATTAGGCAGGTTGTTACAAAGCTACTTTGTGTTTTATAAATAGGTTATTCTTCAAAAGGATTAAATGCTGTTTCTGTATAAGCGTTGTACATTTGTGGTTTAAAATATATTGAAATCTGGGCCCAGCAGTCATCTAAAGGAGTATTTAGTGATGACAAGAATCTTTATGTTGTGACCACACACAGCTGCACATAGCTTCTAAGATCGCCTATGGGATTGTTGCCCCAGTGCGTTAATTTATACATTTCATGAGTTCCGTATGTGCCAGGCACTGGTGATATAAAATGAATGAAACATGAACCCTACTCTCAGGGAGTTCATAGTCTAGTCGATGGTTAGTCTAATAGGTCAGTTCTATCTTAAGAAGTCCCAAGATGAAAAAGTAGTTAAGTCGACTTAGTAAGTGCTGCATGAAATGTACACTGGATTTAAAGTCAGGAGACCAGGTTTTCATTTTGACTCGACCACTTTTCAGCGGTATGACCTTGTGGGGAAATTATGTAACCTCTCTGAACTTTGGTTTCCTTGACTATAGAGAAATGATAGATAATGCACAGAGCTGCTGTAAGTAGAGATAGTCTAGGCCATGCCAGGACTAGAAATTTCCTTTTCTTACTTCACATCCTCCTTTTATCTACCTCTACCCCTCTCAGCCATTGCACTCTTTCTCTGTTAAATTCCTCTTCTTCTTTTATGTAGGCTGTTAACAGAGATTCAAGGAATCCAAACGCCTCTGGAAATTTTTGCAGAATTTTATGCGTGTGCATGCACTTTTTTTTTTTTTTTTTTTTTTTTTTAGGGAGAGAATACATAGCTCTCATCTAATTTTCAAAGGGGACCATGAATCAATAGAGCAGGAATGCGGTAGCTCTCTTCTGGGAGAACAGCCATCAAAGATATTACTTAACATTACTATAATGTTTAAATTAATGATGTAAAAAATCAGTTGAATCTCAAGTACCTTTTCTTTGGGCATTAATGAGTCCATCAAACTATCCCCATGGCCGGAAGCTATATGCCAGGTGCAAAGTAGCAATGCCACAGCAGTGGCAACCTTAGTATAAAAATGGAACTACAGTTCAGAGTGTGGGTCTTGCATGTTTTTAGATTGCTGATAGCTTTATCAGTGATGACTTTTAGACATGAGAATCGCTAAACCTTGTCAGATTAGTGAAATAATTGTTATTATTTTGAAAATAAGATAGAGGTACTATAAGAAATCACAAGGTATCTTACTGGATTTTGATGTTATAAATATTAAAGGTTCACCCCCACACCGCAATTCCTTCTTGTTCCTCACCCACCCCAGGAACATCCTACTCATGCAGTAATGTCACAAAATTAGTTTTTTTCACCAACACTTGTCTATTTCTCATTTTTTGTTTGTTTGTTTTCTTTTTCTTTTTTAGGTCTGCACCTGTGGCATGTGGAAGTTCCCAGGCTAGGGGTCAAATCGGATTGGCAGCTGCCAGCCCATGCCACAGCCACAGCAACGCCAGATCCGAGTTGCATCTGTGACATACGTCTCAGCTTATAGCAATGCCAGATCTTTAACCCACTGAGCAAGACCAGGGGTCAAACCCGAATCCTTATGGAGCCAATGAGCTACAATAGGAACTCCCTCTCTTGGTTTTTAATATAAGAAATCTAAAGTACAATGAAAAGAGAAAAAATGTAAAAGCTATTTCACTGCATTTTATTACTGTAATGCATTAACTGCTTCTCTTCCCTAGGTTCTTTTCTAGTCTTTAGTCCTTTTAGCTTATGTGCTTTATAAATTGATACCTACACAGTTATGTGGTTTTTTTTTTTTTTTAAATTTCTTTTTTTTAGGGACGTTCCTGTGGTATATGGAGGTTCCCAGGCTAGGGGTCAAATTGGAGCTGTAGCCTCCGGCCTACACCACACCCACAGGAACACAGGATCTGAGCAGCATTTTCGACCTACACCACAGCTCACGGCCACAGTTGTATTCTTAAACCAAACTCTGTCTGAGCAAGGTGCTCTGCCTCCTGTAGCTTCTCTCACAAGAACTGCTGTTGTCAAAAATCATGAGTCTATTACTGACCATTCTGTAGCACCTGAAGCCATGGGCATCTGGTCCCTGGGGAAAGGTTTGAACCCTTAACTCTTTACAGACCATGAAGCAGCTGTCAAGTAGTAATGAGCTTTTTGCCCTTACACACAGGCAAATGCAGGCCGAGGGCTTGAATGCCTGGTGTCATTTCATCCCCTAATATTTCCTCTTCCATTTCTCTTTCAGAACATACCTTGAGTTTGTACATTTGCTTTGTAGATCTAAGATCTGTTGCATTGTAAAATGAGGTCCATCACAGAATTATTTATGATAATGAAAAAATGGGTGAGGAAAATGTCCCGGAGGAGTTCCTGTTGTGACTCAGCGGTTAAGGAACCTGACTAGCATCCATGAGGACGCGGGTTCGATGCGTGGACTTGTTCTGTGGGTGGAGGATCTGGCATTGTGAGCTTCGGTGTAGGTTGCAGACTCAGCTTGGATCCTGTGTCGCTGTGGCTGTGGTGTAGGCCGGCGGCTACAGCTCCAATTCGACCCTTAGCCTGGGAACCTCCATATGCTATGGGTGTGGCCCTAAAAAGACAAAAGACAAAAAAAAAAAAAAAAAAAAAGTCCAGGAATGGGCTAGTGTTTATATAATGCATTTGAATATTTTTGGAGTATTTTTAATAACGTGAGAGAATACTCAAGTTTTAACATTAAGAGAAAAGTGATATGAGTTTACATGGTATATACAGTGTGGTCACATATACAAGGATATGGACATATGTCATATGTATACATGAGAGGGGGTTTATAAAAATATAACAAATTTTAACTAATCATATTTGAGTTGTAGAGTATGTGTTACTTTTTTTCACCTTTTCTTCCTGTACTTTCCAAATGGAGTATTAAGACTGTGTATTACTTTGAGCAAGTCTAATTTTTAAAGTAAAAAATTAAAAGTCTAGAATAACAGCCTACAACAAGTCACTGTGTTACAGCAAGATTTCTAAATTCAAGTTAATAGTCCAGTTATTCCTAAATTCGGAACATTTTCATGTGTGCAAAGTCTTGGGAAAGAGTTCAGCTTCGAAAAGCAGAAAAAAATGAGTATCTGGGCAGTAAAAATGTTGGGACCTCTGCTACTTTGGAATAAAGAATAGAAATGATTGCTTTATGAAAAATAATGGACTTAAAAATTAGGAAAGAATCTGAGAAACTCCGATTTTTTTTTTTCTTCTAACAGCTAAAATAAATTACTCTCAGCTGGTGGAGTGGTAGGCGAGCCCTGTTCATTTACATTTTTTTCTCAACCTTCCTTTATATGCACATATATAGGCATACACAGCTCATTAGTTCCTTTAATCAAGAGGAATGAATCAAAGGTTTTGTATTCTAAGTACTTGCTTTGTTTCATTCAATGGCACTATAATCTGATCTTCCCTTACTGTATTTCTTTGGAAATCTCATAAGTTGTTGAGACTGCTTCTTATGGATGGTCAAATAATTTCCTAAATGTGGGTTCTGATAAACATTTAGAAATAATCACAGTACAGTATGCAGCACTCATCTTAGTGTGTATTGCTCTGGAATTGCTTTGTGATTATCAAATATAGCAAAATCTGACTCAAGCTTCCCAAATTGAGAGCTTGTGGCAATATGTGAGATAGAATGAATTTCATGATTTAGAAGATTAGATAGGTAAATTTGTAATATATTTAAGATTTTTTGAAGTATTTACTTTATGGGTAATTATTTTAAATGTCTGTTTATGTACAGTGCTCTACCTGGAGCCCTGTCTCATGAGTTGGTTTCCTAGTGGGGATACATAATTGACTGAATGCTTAATGTATACCCAACTTACTGTGAGACTTCTTATATTCACAGTCATTTGATCTTTAGAAGGATTCACTGAAATAGAAATTTACTTATCTCCATTCTACAGATAAGAAAACCAAAGCTTTAGAAATTCAGTAATGCATCTAAGGTCACACAGCTGGTAAGTGTCAAAGGCAGGATTTGAACCTAGGCTGGTCCCTAAATATTTCACTATGTCACCACCTCCAGTCTTATCTATATACTTTATTTAATTTTGCTTTTTTTTTTGGGGGGGCGCTCTCGTGGCATATTGGAGATTCCCAGGCTAGGGATTGAATTGAAACTAGCCAACAGCCTACACCACAGCCCCAGCAATGTGGGATCTGAGCCACATCTGCCACCTATACCATAGCTCAGGGCAATGCTGGATCCCTAACCCACTGAGTGAGGCCAGGGATCAAACCTCTGTCCTCATGGGTACTAGTCAGATTTGCTTCCAATGAACCACAATGGGAACTCGCCATATATACTTTAAAGTGATTAAAATAGTCTGTAAAAATATTCCATAGTAATATTCCGAAGGGTATCTTGAAGTGAGATAATCACTTCTTGGGTTGCCTGGATTTTGCGAAATGGTATTGAAGATATTAATATTATTCTGGAAGCTAAAAAAGAATATAGTTCTGCTTGCTGGTTCCTCCTCCACTTAGTAAGGAGCAGAGCACATTCTTTCTGCTGTCACTGTTGGCTGTGCTATCATACAGGGTTGAGTTGATTTGTGACAATAGCAGAAACGATGACTATATAAGTTGCTCTGTACATAAGTTACCTTTCTATTCTTGGTACTAAGTGAATTTCTAAAACCAATATCTAAATTCTTTGATTCTCTGCTATTTAAAAATTGTCTTTCCAATGAGATTTTTACTGAAAACACTGAAAAATATATCTAATATGCCTTGAGTATCAAAATGTTTTTCTGAGCACATGTCAAATGCTACTTTGGTTATACAAGGGATGCAAATTTCTTCCTGGTTTGCACGTTGTCTCTTGTGTACCTTCGGCTCTGCACTTAGAACTGTGCTTGGCAAACAGTATGTTCTCCATGCATGTTTGTTGAATTGGAATCATTTCTTAGCAGGACACTGTGCTCCTGATAGAGATGGTTGTCTTCTCTGAAATTTAAAATATTTGAATGGAATAAAGAAACTTTAATTTTGGATGTCTCTGTGGCTCTAGGTCTTCACCTGAAGCCAGGGAGGGAAGAGTATGTTGCTGCCGTCCACAGGTGCCTTTCTCCACTTCACCTTTATTTAGAGGCACTGGCCCCATGAAGGACCTCACACTGGTCAGCTGCCTTCTCTGGCCCCTTTCCCCTTCCTTCCTCTCCCACCTTTCCTCTCCCATCATCCTGTGCTCACCCAGCACCTGCATCTCCAGTACTTGGCAGCTCTTTTGATTGAATTTGGGATGGGTATCGACCTTCCCCCCTAGTCTTTTATGGCTTTTCCATGTACTTTACATGACTCTTGCTTCGTATATGTAATTCATGCATTGTGATGGTTCATTCACAAAAAACACACATTCTACAAACTCCTACTAATACATTTTTCTGTCAAATATTACTGCCAGATGTTTCATAAGGCAGGTCAGGAAGGAGTTCAGGGCTGAGAGACTCAGGCCCTCCCAGGAGAATGATGAGGAAGTGGGCTGTCCTATTGCTCCCCGTCACTTCAGCAGCCCCCACCTCTGCTGATGCCTCCTGGAGTGGTCTGAGGCCACCTCCATCAGTCTTCACAAGATACGACTTCTTTCCCAACAGCTGAGGGCACTCTAGTTTTCATGCTGTGCTCCACAGATTGCCTAGACGCCACAAGGTCACCCCTCAAACATTCGACTCACTTTTAATGTGGATGTATAGTAACTTTAAGGAATGTGCACCCAGTGTAGTTTATAACAAACTTTAACACGGGAGGCCACTAATTGTGCTCTCACTGATGGATTGATTTCATAATACATAAATGTTATGAACTAGAAATTATAAAATACATTTAAAATATAGATAAAATTCATTTGTAACCTAGATATTGGCTGTCTCTGCGGGCAGCCTCTAATCTCATTCCGTGCTGTCCAGACACGAGCTCTGTTCTTTCAGATATCAGCCCCTCTTATCTCTCTTCTGGGTCATTCTAAGAGACATGCATCCACTATCCTCACAATCCTTGCCCAGCAGCAAAGTAAGCCTGTTCATAGGGTGTGATGACATCTCTACTAAAAACCTTCCCATAGTTCCCTCTCATTTTTTTGTTCTTGTTTCTTTTGTTTGGTTTGGTTTTCCATATTGATATAATTGATACCTAACATCGTGTAAGTTTAAGATGTACAGCATATTGATTTGATATGATTATAAATTATAAAATGATTACCACCATAGTATTTGCTCCATCCTATTACACTGTTACCATTTCTTTTTGTGGAAAGTTAAGATCCACTCTCTTAGCCATGTTCTGGTATATGATACAGTATTATTACAATATAATATTATTACAACCACCATGCTATGCATTAGATCCCCAAATTTTTAATCTTATAACTGGAATTTTATAACCTTTGACCAATATCTCCCCATTTCTCCCACCATCCCCAATCCCTCTGTTTCTCTGAGTTTGTCTTTTTAAGATTCTACATGTAAGTGATATCTTACAGTATTTGTCTTTCTCTGACTTATTTCACTTGGCACATTGCCCTCGGGGTCCATTCATGCTGTTGTAAAGGGCAGGATTTCTTCTTTTTTATGGCTGAATAATATTCTGTTGTGCATATCACATCTTCCTTATCTGTTTATCTGTGGACAGACATTTAGGTCCATAGTTTTAGGTCCGTAATTCCCCATATTACTTAGCATAAAAGCCCAAGACATTGCAACAGCCTATAAAGTCCTGCATTGTCTACCCTCACCCCCTGCTTGGTGGTCCTGTTCTTATTATACCATCTCTTTGGCCTCACTAGCCTTCTTGGCATTCCTCCAACATGCCAGCCATGCTCTTGCCTCAGAGCCTTTTCTCTTAATGGTCCCTCTGCCTTAAGCATTTTTGCTTAGCTGGACCCCCTCCTCCCTAAGTCTTTACTCAACTTGCCTTCTCTAATCTGACAACACTCTCTTTAAAATATCCCTCCTTTTCTTTCTCCCCCCGTTTTAAAATTGTCTGCAACTTCTCTGTTGTCACTAACATTCACTAGCAACGTTATCACCATCTAACACAGCATATTCTTTGCATCTTTGTTTACTGTACCTCTTCCCCCAGGAGAAAGTAATCCATACTCCTAGACATTTCTGAGTGTTCTGCTCCCTGCTGTACTCCCAGAACATAGCAGCCGGTAGGCTATCAATAAATACTTGAGTTTCCTAGAAATAATCCAAGAGGCCCAGAACATTATTAAGCAGGCTAGATTCTCATAAGACTTTTGCAGGGGAGATGGTTAAGTCGGTTTGTGTCCAAAGAGAGATTCCCCTTTCAATTACCCCTTTCCTGAGATTAGAGACCAAACTGTTTTGACTTCAGAGAGCGGCTTTCCCAGTGCCTTGGCTACCACTGTAAACAGATCCTTTTTATCTAGGTTAGTACAATGTTTAATCAAGCAGGTTAAGTAATAATGTTTATGAGGATCTGTGAATGAGATGTGCCATCTTGCAAAAGTCAACTGGGTTTTGGAAGAAAAAAGATTTCAGAAATTCTTCTTAATATTACCTCAAATGCAGTGATCTAGATAGGCCTAAATAAGTAACTATAAATTTTCTTCCTATTTTTCCTAACCTCCAACCACCAACTACCACTCCCCTCACCTCCCGACTCCTTGCCCTCTCATTAATGAAGTAGAACTAAACTTATTGTCCAATGGGTGGATTAGCCAAGCCATTTGCTTTTCCTCATGTCCTTTCTATTTCTAGACTTTTGGACATTTCTCTGTTTGTTATTGTTCCTCACCTGAAATGACAATATGAAAAGAATTAAGGTAGTTAGTATTGTCACTTTTGGTAAAATGTTGGGTGGGGAACAATTATTGGCTAAAAGGAAATTTGAAAGGTCTGTATGGATTGTCCCTCCATGTATTTTGTTAGCACATATAATTTACAACAAAACTAATGCATTAAACATGATAATCTTTACTACCTGGTTTGCATTATTAGCTCACCATGTATTTCCTTAACACACATGAGCAAGAGCAATATACATGTAACAACAAATGAGCTTGCTTTATAAGCCACTTTGCAAAGCTAGCGAGTGGCTATTTTTGAGGCTGATCTACTGGTATATGTAAATGTAAACCCCTCTGTATACTATGGTGACATCTTTAAGTAATTGAAAGCTCAGCATGAAAGTTGTGTCCAGCCTTAAGACCATGCTCAGTTAAAAGGTTAATCCTTTTAATAGTTAAATAGGCTGCCCTCTCAGACATATCCCAGAGAAGAAAATGTATCATATAAGGTATAATCTCATTGGGTATGCAAAGTAAATAACCTCATTAAGATTGGAATGTGAAGGAGATACAGTACTATTCAAATAGGGCAAAAGGGGGCCAATAGGGTAAAACAAAAGGCAGTTATGGAAAATCAACCACTGCTTTTATTTTACGTTTCATATTTTGTGCTGAATAAAGCAGGTTAAAAGGGTGCGCTGCTTAGCATCAAGAAGAACCTAAAAGAAAGAGGCCTGTATAAATTCTTTTGGTGAAAAGCAACAGAATAGAGCATAGCCTGTTGGCCGTGCATTAATTGAGCAATCTCAATTAATTTCCACTCATTTCGTTGAGTGGAAATGTTGACTTCCATGCGTGACTTCGAAGGGCTATAAAAGAAGAGATCCTTCCTGGATCTAAAACCCTGATAGACCGTAGGCACTTGTTTCCCCAGAGCATGGGTACCCCTGATGGATGACTCGATTAACCGTCGTCTTGTTTGACTTCATTCTCTTGTTATATTAGAATTTCTAAATCTTTACCTCTCTATGAAAAATTCCCTTTCTACAGAAGGTACTGGGCAGTGGTCTCCCACTAGCTAGTATCTTATATTTGTTGTCATCTATCTATCCTTAAAACAATTAAATTGCTCCGGAGCCTCCAGGACTGAACATTCCTAAAATGGAAGGCTATTTGGTTCAAGCTTCTGCCTTTAGCTTGTTAAAAGAGTATTTATTACATATAGGACACTTAGATGTTTTCTGTTTTCTCAAACAATACCATGTCAACACTTGGGCAACACCTTTTCTAGGAGAGTCTGTAGTTTGTTTCTATAACAGGAATTAGCTCTTACATGACTGGTAATGAGGAGAATGAGGCCAATATAACTCAGGAATCATATTGGTCAAACATGATTTTCCTAGATCATTAATGCCTTACATCACCAAACAGCAGCAGCTGAAGGCAGCAAGCCAGAAGAATATAGAATATGAAACCTACAGCCAAACTAAGTTAAGGAGAAGAGCAACCTGTGAACGCTTTGGCCATGTGTTTTGTCTTACTCTTTATGTTATTTTATGGCCGCACCTGCTGGCATATAGAAGTTCCCAGGCCGGGGATTGAATTGGAGCACAGCTACATCACGGCTGGATCCTTTAACCCACTGCGCTAAGCTGGGGATCGAACTGGCCCCTCCACATCGACCTGTGTGCTTTTTCTTAGAAGTGCTTTGCATGTGATCCTTTCTGATCTTTGGGTATTTTGCTCTTGTCTCCTCAAATCAGTAGTCTCTCTCTTTAATTTTATCCCTTCTATCAGTTGTCTTTACTCTCTCTCTTTTTCTTTATTGTGGTAAAATATACATCTTTTAAAAAAAAGATAAAAATTACTGTTTACAGTAGTCTTTTATTTATAAAAGGGACCTACCTCGACTTAAAAAAACTGTGAAAATATTTTTATTAGGTTTATTACTCATGGTGTTGGTGTTTTCATTACAAAGTTGCTCACGTTTTGAGCAACTTTGACTTTTTCCTATAAATCCTGTGATTTTGCAGAATGCACGTATCTTTGAAACACATATCTCTTGTAGCAGAAGAGCCTGTATTTCTTAATATATGTTGTGTGGCTATTATAACTGATCATGCTCAGGGCTTGTTCTAGGAAGCTGAACTAAGGTTGGAGCAGGATAATCTATAAAGAAAGTAACAGGAAGAAGTTCCAAGATCAGCCAGGAGACCTGCTGAAGTTTTTGCAGTTTCCTTAATGTCAAAATTCTGCAGTCTCACAACCTATCAGTCTTGTTGTTATTCCTCAGGCCTCTCCTACTTCCAATGAATGAGAATATAGAAAATGCTGCCAAGCTTACAGTGGTGACTTCTCTGAACTTTGCAACCAGTAAAAATAATTTTTTTGTGTCAAGAATATAGTTTGCTCAGCACCCAATGAAGCCCCTTCTAAACCCTTTTCAATTACCTAAGAGTTCTGTATTTTCAGGGGGGATTTTTATTTTCTGCTCTCTCCTCTCCCCCCACCCAGCCCTCGGGATCCTTGCTCTGACCTGGGGTGTTTCTGCTCATTGCTAACTGGGCAGATCCCATGGATGTGACCTCATGGGTGCTATTTCAATTCCATAAGCATATGCTGAACACCTTCTCTGCGGAGGGACCTTTGCTAAATGAGCTCCTGTTAAGCCTCCCAGATCAGAAAGGGGTGTTTTTATCAGAGACCTTCTAGGGGCAACGCCTTAACCCAAGACAGTAAGCAGGTAGAACAGGGACTCAAGCCTTCCTTCAGGGTCTCTTAAGGCTCTTCAGGGAGCAACCCTGATGTTTTCCTGGATGACCTATCCGCTACAGTGTCTGCAAACAAGCTAGGAGCTGCGAGAAGAGAGGTGGGAGGTGGACGGGCATCCTCACCGCAGATTTTATAACTTGTTTCATCCATGACATTAGCTTAATGACATGTATGTGATGAGTGTGTATGTGTTCAATTACTCCATGAAAGACCATGAAAACTTCAGTGTCTCAACAATTAATTTCTCTGTGTCACACAGCCACAGAGCTGGCCTGGAATAGTGAAGGTCCCATGAAATTGAATTGATCTTCGAATAATTTCTTAAATGATAGGACAGTAGAAACTTAAGAGTATGTTAATGCTAATGGGAATTCTTCAGCTAAGGCTGTGAGATCACTTGCGAAGGGCACTAGGCATGCTACAAAAAAGCCATTATGCTCATCTTTTCATAGATGCATGATTTGTTTTATTCTTAAAACATTTGAGGTTTAAGGTTTTTACACAACGCTCTATGAATAGAAGTGTAATGAAGTTGAAAACCAAAATAGTTCTGGCCACAGTGCATAGAAAAAGAAAAAAGAAACTCTAGCTGAATGCTGCCTATTTGAATCCCTTTTTCTAAAAATCCAATTTAATTTTTTATTACTTGTCTCATTAACCCCGAGATTTAGAAAATCGAATGCTTCCCCAGTAAAATAAGAGCAAAAATGCAAAATATTTTTAAAGGGCTTAGTTTTTTCTATTGATCTTCTCTTGAACATTTTAAAATTAAAATGTTCTTACATTATAAAACTATTTTGCAATACGTGTGTGATTTAGCCCAAAGTTTGAATTTACCTGTCTTAAATGTATACTGAGCTTTTATTTATGCTTTGAAAATATAGTAGATAAAAAGCATAAGTGTTTCTGATATTATGTTTTGTCATCCCCAGCGAAGAAGATTGAAATCTTGAGAAACAATTTTCTGAAGAAATGAAATCGTATGCCCTCCTGAACCCTTGGGGGAAAATAGCCTCCCTGTTTGCTCAGAATATGAAACAGTAAAACAGTGCAAGTAAAACAGACAGCCATGCCATGCATGTCACATTTCTATTTGTATTGTTTGAAATGATGTTTTAAAAAGATTTTCTGGGGTTTTATTTATTTATTTAAGAAATAACTGGTACAAATAATATTTGCACAATCTTGCTGATGTAAGAATTTCCAAATCAGATGTACTTATTTTCTGGGAAGTGTGACTGATTGCTTTGTAACCCTTGTGTTCTATAACTTCACGGGGAATATGTAAAAAAGATTTGGGAAGTGCTCAATGGTGGTAACATTTCTGAAAATATGAAGAAAATCCGCCAACATTCTTGTCTCCTGGACTCAGAGGCCTCATAGGGTAAGCAGAAGAATATATTATAGAGGAAGAAAACGTTCTAAAAGGCAGGACATGAAAAAAAAAAGTAACTGCTATGTTTTTCAAAGAGAAAATGATCACAGTTAGAGGGAAGAATTTAGTGTGAAGAATTGTCCCTTCTCATCCCTCGAGGTAATAAGTGACCCCTTGGGCTAGATGAGAGTCCAGATAAATCAATGTTGTTGACATTGGAATGGAAGATTCTATAAAACCAAAGTAATTTTTTTATTCAAAACAAGGAGTTCCCATTGTGGCTCAGTGGGTTAAGGACCTGACTGGTATCCATGAGGATGTGGGTTTGATCCTCAGACTTTCTCAGTTGGTTAAGGATCTGGCATTGCTCTGGCAGAGCCAAACCACTCCGACTGTGATGTAGGCCAGCAGCTGAAGCTCCTATCTGATCCCTGGCCTGGGAACTTCCATATGCCACAGAGGTGGCCCTAAGACAAAGACAAAAACAAAAACAACCAAGTTGACATAATACATCCAAACACTTTGCATGGCACATCTCTTGTCAGACCTTGGACTTAGGAGAGGTTCTCCTTCTCTTTATTTATGAATCTGATTAGATAAATCATAAAAATAAGATTTAAAAATTTTCCTTTGTGGTTAAACTATGTTACACAATTATAACAGGACATAACTGAGCCAAATCACCTGTCAGAGGCAGTTTGTCAATAACTAAAGAAAAACTCTATCTTCATATTTATACTCAAATGTTATTTCTGATGCCAAGTAGCTTTCTAAGCTGGATCAACAGCTTAATCAACAACCTTGGCTCCAAGTGTTTCGGCTCATTCCAAAACTCTAGACTTGCCTCTAATGATAAATATTTGGTACCATTAAGATTATTTAAAACTTAGGTGGTAAGCTGTGAAGGCCATCCCCCAAATGGAGTTCCAGTGCTGCTTTAAGACGTGGCAGCCTCACAGACCAGGTGTGTGGTCCTAGGTTGATGGCTTTAAATGAAAAAACACATTTGGGCTTTAGGCTCTGGCATATTTATTTAAGAGTTGTTTCACTGTGGAGTCATAACATGTATGCCATTTGATTTAGAAATGCACCTCTTCCAGACTCTTCAAGAATCAGGAAAGTGTTGGGAGTTGCCAGGGTTTAAAGCACATAAGATCAGCTGGCCCTCAAAAAGCAAAAGAGGGATGGTCTCGATAACTCTGGATGAAGCCAAACCGCTTGGCACCATCAAATGGGCTTCTGTGGCCAATCGCTACCTTTAGGAACATGTCCCCTGGCCAAACTCTTTCCATGATGCGTATGATATTTTATATAGAGATACATTGGCTCTTGCTTGTAGATTGTTTGTAAAGGTTTTTTGAGTACTTTTACGTAAATTAATTCTTGATGCTTGTGTTAGTTTCTTTTGGATTACAAGGGGCAGAACTCCAGCTAGCTTAAGGAAGAGGGGAATGTTTTGGAAGGCTCCAGGTTTATTTCATGTGACCTCAACTCAAGTGGGGGAGATATGTGGCCAGACCTTAGAGACAGTAGGATCTAGGCATTCAAATGCCCTCAAAACTCCTGCACTCTTCAACTCCCAGCTGTGTTTCTTTCTGCCTGTTGGTTTTGCCCTCAACCACCATAGAGCAATGTCCTGTAGACCAATGTGGTTGTGTCTTGAGATGAATGTTCCGAGTGCCCAATGCCTGTTTGAGATTGACTGCCTTCTAGGGGCCTTTTAGGGCTGGAAAATACAGCCGTTCTCCAGATTATAGAATTGTTAAGAGCAAATCTCCCACATTCCCTTGACCTCACCACATAGACTATCTGTGGTGAAACTGCAGTTAAGGATGTGGGCTCTGGAACTGGACACACTGAGTTGAAATCCCCCCTTCTGGCGACAGGACCTTGGGCAAGTTACTCAATGCCCTGTATCTTAATTTCCTCATCTAAATGGAGACAGTACCTTCATCAGAGAGATAGCAAAGGACTCAGTGAGGTTTTAATACCTGTTCCTGGCAGGTAGTTGAGTGTAATGAGTTAGCTATTACTAGTATTATCTTCTAGTGACATAATTAGAAAAAGAGGCTGCAGGAGAAACATCTGTGTATCTTTGCATAGGCTGCTCTTTCTGCTGGGACGGCCCTTTCTCTACTCTCTTGGCCTGAGCCAGAGCTCCAGCATCTCTCCTCTTGTTGCTCAAAGCATCCTAAGGGCAGAAAACGCACACACACTGTTGTTAGGCTGCTGCTGCTGCTCCCCCTGTATCCTGTGAGAACTGAGAGTGTGGACTGTGTGTGTTTCATTTGCTGATTTTAGACTTTGGCAGATGAGAAAAAATCAGCTTGGGGTGGGATGACTAAAAAAAGGCACATTTTCAATGTTCTCTTGTCGATGTTGCCTCTGCCATTCTACCTGGCATTTCTTCCTTCAATTCTGGTCTTTTTGAAATCCTACCAACCCTTCAAGTCGCAGTTCGAATGCTGTATTTGTGGTAAGGCATCCCCTGAGCAGCCAGCCAGGTCTCTGCAATCTCTAAACTCGCTTTCCTTCCCAGTCACATAGGCTGGTTTACCTAAAAATAAATGGGGCAGAGAGGTTTTGTTCTTAAAGTTGCATAAAGAAACTACATATTCACATAAGCGTACCTCTTTGCTTAGGGGTAGACTATGTGTAATTAACCTTGGCTTCAAAAATATCAGCTTAATGTATTTCTAAGCACAGCTTATAGCCAGGAGAGAAGTCTTTTATTTCCTAAATTCTCACACTTAATTTTAAAACTTGTCATCATATTCTTGGTCAAAAATTGAGCCTATTAAAGTATTTATTCTATTATAAGATAAATTGGGAATTCTGATTCCTGATTTTTTTTTTAATTTTTTTTTTTTTTGTCTTTTTGCTATTTCTTTGGGCCACTCCCGCGGCATATGGAGGTTCCCAGGCTAGGGGTCGAATCGGAGCTGCAGCCACTGGCCTACGCCACAGCCACAGCAACGCGGGATCCGAGCCGCATCTGCAACTTACACCACAGCTCACAGCAACGCCGGATTGTTAACCCACTGAGCAAGGGCAGGGACCGAACCCGCAACCTCATGGTTCCTAGTCGGATTCGTTAACCACTGCGCCACGACAGGAACTCCTGATTCCTGATTTTTAATTTAACTGAACTCATTAAGCATAGAGAAGCCAAATAATCGTCAAAAGCCAAAATAAAGTTTGCAAACAGGAAGAAGACATGTGTGGGATTTACGCTATTTCCTAGTAGGCATTGATGATAAGGTTAAAATGTACTGAACAGTTTGTGGAAAAAGACCAGCTGCCTGTTTTGGAGCAGTGATTACAGGTGAGAGTAACCCATAGCCTGGGTGCCCTTCATTGTGTTGACTATGGATAGAAGGCTTCACAATCTCAAGTTGTATCAAAGTGCTTGTTTCTCTTCACTTTTTATGGTTCAGGTGGTCATTTTTTTTGCAACAGGAGGTGCCATGATAGATGGAGATGGGAACAACTCGGAATTGTTCCTGGTTCCAGCTAGAGTCCCTTGTCCGTAAACACAGAGGACAAGCTGTGTTAGTGAGGAGCAGGGGCATGAGATCTGGGGTGCCTGTCTGGGAGCCACAATGTCCTTTCTGTTTCATTGTTGGCAAATCTTTATTTCTCCACCCCACAAAGAGTAAATATTCACCCCATGGGATATTTTATCTAGGTACTCATTAGTATTACAAAAGGATGTGCTCTTAATACTTCAGTGGTTACATCAAAACTGTTTGGAAAAGAAGGTGGGGGGAGATTTTCCCTCAGAACTGCTGAAATTTTCCAGGATGATTTACTTAAAAAAAAAAAAAAATCTCAAGCCACTATTTCTATTGGCTGGCTTCTAAATAGGTCACCATGTTTCTGTCTTCAGAAGCCCAACAGAACAGGATGAAACATTTTAAAAATGCAGGCACACTGTGTCAAATAACTTGCTAGACTGGTCTTTTTTTCCTAGTGATTTGATGAATTTCCAGAGCTGATCCTTTCAATCTGATTACCTCTCCCAGCTTCCATCTTGAGACCTCGTATCATCTGTTTTTCTCTTCTCAATTCCTTCCTCACTCTCTCTTCCCCTCCGGCCTCTTTTCTTCACTGGATTTTCCTATCAGCCCAGAGACTCAAGCTTTTGACATCTCCAAAGCATCTTTCCTGCATCCTGCCTCTCTAACACTTACCTCATTCTCTCCTTTCCCAGTCAAGTATCTGAAAAAGAAAGTCAATTCCTGATGCCTCCACTTTAACTCCAGAGTCTAGCTTCTGTCTCCAGCATTTACTGCAACTACCCTTGCAGGAGTCACAGATGTTTGGCTAATGCCCAGTTTGGTGGCCTTGCCCCACTGTCCTACTCCACGAGGCGATGTTGACAACTCCTTCCTCAACTGGTTCATCTGCAACTTCTCTTTTCTTGTTCAAGATCATCGCTAGTTCTGGTCTCCTTTCTCAGTCTCATTCAATGGCTGCCCTTCTTCCTCCTTCCCCAGAATTAGTGGTTGACTTTGCTTTTGGTCCTTTTCTCACTTCTTTATACTTTTTTTTAAATTGGTGAACAATCATTCCCATGCTTTTAGTTACAGCTTATATCCACATTCTGATAATTCCAAATTTGTTATTTCCAGAACTGAGATTGTCATACATGACATCTGATCCCATAACATTTTATTTCCAACGATCCATTCCTTGGGTCACTACCCATTATCTTTTAAAATTATAATCTAATTATGTCACTTCCATGCTTAAAAATCCCCCAGTGGCTCCTCCCCATGTTCAGGATAAAGGCCAAACCACACACATGGCACATGATACAGGCACATATAGTGCTTCCCAATCCCTACCTGAGCTTTGATCACCCCAAACACCAGAATGTCCTTTTCTCTGCTGAGTCTCACATGTCTCTAGGCCTCTGCTACAGCTGATTCCTCTCCCTTGTTGTCTCCCTCTTGGTTTGATGCTTGAGGACCCCTTATTTCTAAGGTCCAAATCAAATTTCAACTCTTTGTGGAACTTTCTCAGGTTCTCTCTTCCTCTGAGCCTAGGATAGAACTAATCCACTCCTCTATCCATCTTTTCTCACACTTGATTTATACTCTGTAGCGACATTATGTTGTAGTTATTAATGTGTCTGTTTCCTGCTAGTAGGGGCCCTGAAGGTAGGGATCATACTTCATTCATTTATCCATCTCACAGCCGTAGTTCCTAACAAAGTCTGGCACATGTAAAGGCTCAAGAGATGTATTGATTGATATGTGACTAAACTGACTAAACAGGTTGATGATTTTGGTGAAGTGTAGCCCCTGCCTACAGTTATATTATGTCACATATCAAAGAACCCAAAGAAGAAGATAACTTCCCTCCAAATTTTCATCACCTTGATGTTTTCCCAGTATATAATCTCAGAGTTCCTTGGATTGTTATCACCAGTGAGGCATCCATAAACATTGTTCATTTTGATGATGACAGATTTTTTAAAAAAAATTTTAAAAGTCTTCTCCAATTCTCATCCTTTAGCCTCACCCCCTTTCCTTTTGCCCATCAATGTTCATTCTTTGGTACTTCTGGTCACAAGGCTTTGCTTGTTCCCATGGACAGTTTTTGTTTGAGAACAGGTCCCACGACTGATTTTATCATTTGGGGAAATCAGTAACTAGAAACTGCTGAGCCACCAGCAACAGAGAAGAGTTGCTGGCATGGGACCTGAAGAGCACTGACCCATTAGCCTGGCTCTAGTGTGTCTGGCTAAAGCCATTGGGGTCATAAAGATTGTCTTGTTTTTAGAACCCGCCAGGAAGGTGATGGCACATCCTCTATCCATACTATTTATTTCTCCTTCTTTATCTTCTCTCTCTCTCTCATTTTGTTCCATAAAGGGTTTAAGGTAGCTTATTTGGTATCTAAATACATCAAGAGAACATCCATTAGAAGTAACTTTTAAAAAGTCAGTGAGAAAGAGAAACAGCTAGGAAACAAAATGGAGCCAGGAATGAGGCTAATTCCAAAGCGATTATTACAAATGCTGAAATACTTGCTAGAGGCAATATTTAGTATTTCCAATTTGAGCTTTCCTATAGCCAGTGAGAAGAGGAAAAATCTGATAAGCTATGTAATTCATGATATCTATAAGAAAAAGCAAAACCAATTTCCCAACACAGCTATTCCTTGTGCTAAGAACTGAAGGACCTCTCATGAAGAGGATCTTGGGTAATAGAGTTGACTGATGTCCGTTCCTACACGTTTATTGTAGATGAATATTTGTCTTTCTTTTAAAACTAACATTGGCAGGATGCAGTGTGATATGCTTATTCAGTCTAAGCGTCATTTCAGGCAACGATTGTGAACCAGTCAAGATGTAATTTGGATCCACTATAATTTAGGCTTTTCTTCCTGGACTGCCAGTGCGTTTTCCTGAAGTAGGCTGGTCGGGGCCATTTCAGTACACTGAAGAAAGAGGCTCAGGAGCAGAGTTTGCTAACTTTAAAATTTGCAATGGATAGGATACCTTTTTACATGAAATAATGCATGCATGTAACCAGGCTGGCCGCCTAGTTAAGGTAGAATGGCTCAGGCTTCCTGCCTTAGAAATAGTAGATGGCAAAGAAGAGG